>NW_026511723.1:0-55121 GCF_027579735.1 Bombina bombina
TGCACAGAGGGCGAGTGGACAATCAAGTTCACAGGGATCGTCTTCAGAGTCCATTTCGGGGGAATCCGATGCAGAGGTTCACCCAAAGAGGAAGGAAACACAAGTGGCGCCATCAGAGGAGATGCTCAGAAGAAACTAGTGACTGCAGGCAATCGGCGAGTGATGACTCGCAGCAACAAAATGTAATTATTAATTTGAGCAGTACTGCCCTGACCCCAGCTGAACAAGGGGTTCTTGATAAAGGGCTTTCTTCTTGCCCACAAGCTAATAGGCACTTGTTTAGTTATAAAAAGACTTGAATCGTTTCTTCAGACCATTGAAGTTAAAAAGTTTTTTTGCTACCATTCCTTACACTTCTACTAGTAATGTGCGTAGTGATGTTGGTGTACAGAATAGAGCTTTAAGTTTGAACACACTAGGTTTAACTAATAAAAGTGTTTTCACACTTATACAGGTAAATTCTGGGGTACAAACATATGCAACTTGTAGAGAAATATATTAAGGTTTTGGGTAGCTATACTGCTTCCCATCAAAACCGCAACAGGAGTAATACAAATTTTTCAGCTGAAGATAAATCTGCTTTAGGCAGTTTTACAAAAAAATAAGGGGGCTGACAAGGGAGTGGCTATTGTTTTGCTTGATAGGGAGTACTATGTTTATGAAATGATATCACAATTATCTGATTTGGAGGTATATAAACCATTATCTGGTAATCCCATTTTTGAATTGAAAAATAAATTGCAGTTCAAATGAATGTATATCTATCAGCGCCACAATAATACCATACAAGCTATATCTGATATAGGCGGAGTCTCCCAACCAGACTCCAAAAGTTAAGAGTAAAAAGAAATGCCAAGATACAGCGCTACACTACCCTCAGATGAGGGTTGGGTTGCTAAAGATGGTGTCCACGACTAGGAATGTGTATACATCAAGGTTAATATATAATATTGTGTTACACAAAGAATATATATAAAACCATGTGAAAAAGTACTTAAAAGGTAAAAGATTAAAAACAAAATAATATATATATACAGGATGTGATATTAAAATGTATTAAACAAACATTTTATTAACATAAACTGACAGTTACAAATACAGTTAAAAATAGATTCAACAATCTAATGGATTGCCCCATACAATGTCCAAGAAGTTATGTCCTATGTAACATACAAGTGTTTAAGTCCCATACCAAAATGTCCAAAGCAAATGTTCAAGGTTAATATCCAAAAAAAATAAAAATAAAAATGATAATATGTCCAAAGTTGGTGTAAAAATCAAAAAGGTGAAAAATGTAAAAAAATATATAAAAAATATATTAAATATTTTTTGAAAAGATGAAAAAATGAATAAAAATATATGAAAAATATATGAGTTGTGATCAGCAACCCATATGGAAGGAATATAATATATGTGATAGTGAATAATTCTTGTGAGGTGTACACCTAAAAAGTGTGTATATAAAAGGGTGTGGTAAAAAATGTGTCATAAAAAAATGTGTCATAAAAAAGGATTCAAAATCCTGGTGAAATAAATAAAGTCCAAATTGCTCCAAAAAAATGTGTATATAATTCCAAGTGTTCCAAATGTGGGTGTAGAAAGTGCTGGGTTGATGTTCCTCTTCTTAAAAGGTTATCAAATGTAATGGGATATCCTCCTGTACCTAAAAAAGTGTACAGAAAATAGACATAGTGCAATAAAATCACTTTAGAATGACAACAACAGTATTCTACTCACCAGATATATTCTGAGCTGCAATACCAGTGTATAGCCAAAGCGTTTCGGTCCTCAGGGACCTTTCTCAAGACCAGTCTTGAGAAAGGTCCCTGAGGACCGAAACGCTTTGGCTATACACTGGTATTGCAGCTCAGAATATATCTGGTGAGTAGAATACTGTTGTTGTCATTCTAAAGTGATTTTATTGCACTATGTCTATTTTCTGTACACTTTTTTAGGTACAGGAGGATATCCCATTACATTTGATAACCTTTTAAGAAGAGGAACATCAACCCAGCACTTTCTACACTCACATTTGGAATACTTGGAATTATATACACATTTTTTTGGAGCAATTTGGACTTTATTTATTTCACCAGGATTTTGAATCCTTTTTTATGACACATTTTTTATGACACATTTTTTACCACACCCTTTTATATACACACTTTTTAGGTGTACACCTCACGAGAATTATTCACTATCACATATATTATATTCCTTCCATATGGGTTGCTGATCACAACTCATATATTTTTTATATATTTTTATTCATTTTTTCATCTTTTCAAAAAATATTTAATATATTTTTATATTTTTTACATTTTTTCACCTTTTTGATTTTTACACCAACTTTGGACATATTATCATTTTTATTTTTTTTGGATATTAACCTTGAACATTTGCTTTGGACATTTTGGTATGGGACTTAAACACTTGTATGTTACATAGGACATAACTTCTTGGATATTGTATGGGGCAATCCATTAGATTGTTGAATCTATTTTTAACTGTATTTTTAACTGTCAGTTTATGTTAATAAAATGTTTGTTTAATACATTTTAATATCACATCCTATATATATATTTTGTTTTTAATCTTTTACCTTTTAAGTACTTTTTCACATGGTTTTTATATATTCTTTGTGTAACACAATATTATATATTAACCTTGATGTATACACATTCCTAGTCGTGGACACCATCTTTAGCAACCCAACCCTCATCTGAGGGTAGTGTAGCGCTGTATCTTGGCATTTCTTTTTACTCTGAAAAATAAATTGCATCATGTGTTAACTTTGCATGTAAAAATGACATTATCAATAATGATATAAAGAAACTTATTCTGGATTCTGAGGATATTACCCCTGTGATGTATAGACTCCCTAAAGTACATAAAAACCCACAAACCCCACCTGGTCACCATATTTTTGCAGGTATGGGGTCAGTACTATCTAAAGTCTCTATTTATCTTGATAGGGTACTTAGACCATTTGTTCTGTCAAGCTCCTACATTAGAGATACAGGGGATTTTTTAGTAAAATTACAAAATTTGCAACTTGAGAACAATAGGGGAATTCTCATCAGTCTAGATATAACTTTCTTGTATACTACTATCACACATGAAGCTGGTATTGGAGCTGTGGGTAAAATGTTGTGTGAATCATTCAAATACACTTCTACACAGGCAGATTTTTTCCTGCAGTTATTGAACATTGTATTAAGGTGTAACTATTTTCTTTTTGAAGATAGATATTATTTACAGCTCCAAGGTACAGCTATGGGTTCCAATGTCACCTCTACATACGCCAATATTTACATGAATATGTTTGATGAATATTTTGTTTATAATCATCCTTTATTTTTGTCATTTGGCGCCACCATGTGGTGCTATATTGACGATATTTTTGGGTTGTGGATGGGCGACATTGGAACCCTAATAAGCTTTGTTAATGATTTAAATGCAACAACTTGTCATATTAAATTTAAATTGGTATCTAGTGAGGAGAGTATTGTATTTCTGGATACAAAAGTATTAAAAAATGCGAATTAGGTCTGTCAGTAGACCTTTATACAAAAGAGACGGATTGCAATACTCTCTTACACTACACTAGTGCTCACCCACCTTCTCTCATTAGATCCTTACCAAAAAGCCAATTTCTGTGTGTTAGACGTATTGTGTCAGATAAAAAAAAAAGCAGAAAAAAGGCTGATCGAAATGAATGATCGTTTTCTTGAGAGGGGTTATCCGAGAGAGCTTATTGAGACTGAAATTGCGAGTGCCCTTAAGACTTCTAGAAAAACACTATTGGAAGGGAAGGATAATTCTGAGAAAAAAATCACCTAGATTAGTTTTTGAAAATCAATATTCCCCCTGGAAAAAACAAGTTCAGAGGATCTTACACCGACATTGGAATATTTTAAGTACATGTAACCCCAATGTACAAGAATTTAAAAACCTCCCTATGCCTGCTTACAAAAGAGGTAGAAACTTAAAAGATGTTTTGGTTAGGGCAGATATTGGTCCTTCTAAGCATTCCTCTCAAAGATATATTGGAAAGAAACATTTGGGTTTATATCCATGTCTTAGCTGTTCAAATTGTAACAGTTTAATTAAGGGGTCAATAATTAATCTTCCTAGCTCAGGCAAGAAATATGACATTAGGGGATACCATACCTGCAATACAGATTTTGCGGTTTACCTAATTAAATGCCCATGTGGGCTAGGGTATGTAGGGGAGACCATGTGTACTGTACGGGAATGCATTACCAAACATAAGAGTAATATTAGGACAAAGAAAAACAATGCCCCAAATCCTAGAACAGGTGAAACATCCTAGGAGGGTAGGTGACCATATTAAATTACTCAAACAACAAGAGGCATTTTGGATTTTTAAACTTGGTACTTTGATTCCAGGGGGGATGAATAAGGAACTTGACTGGTCTATATTTTTATAGCACAAATATATACTGTGAAAGAGACTACATTTTGTGTAGCAGGATATACTGTAAAAGAAATGTACTTTGTAAATAGGTGAATATAATATATATTGCATTTAGTAACTATATGTAAACTTATTGTGTAGGCGTTATGCATTATAGTAGTTAGTTTTCTACATAACATGACCACTAGATGGAGGTGTGCTTAATAGGTAGATTGTGTACAGGTAACTTGAGTTTGGGGGTGTGATCTGTATAGGTATTTAAGGATGAGGGCAGTGCCTGTTTAACCATACATGACTTAGGACACCTGTCCGAAACGTTGTTGTTAATTTGCAATCTGGCTCAATAAATACTTGATTATTTGGAACCTTGGTAGTGCGGCTATTTTCTTGATTTACTGTTAATATATATTTTTGTTATAGTAGTCAGTAGCACTAAATTATATTTTTACATAACAGGCATGCAGTTGTGTAGAACTATGAAGGTAATTATTCTGTCTTTAATTTACTAATAATAACCAAATCAAGCAATATTAATTGCATTTTAATTTATATGCAAATATTTAAACAATATGCATTCTACATAACAATGCTTCATTTTAAATATTGACAATTTATGTGTAGGGCCTTAGCATCTACAGTTAGTTTTAGGTTATAACAGTTTAGGGGTTAAATGATATGCATAGTCATGTACAATACATATTGATATTGATTAAAGTATTGTATATATCTATAGACTAAAAGATATTTAACCTTTTAATGCCGTTATGCCGTTCTATTCCATCATAATTACACTGGGCTTTAGAGCCATTATGACAGAATAGAACGTCATAGCCAACGGCTGTCCTGAAGCCTTCTGTGCTTCCAGGATTTGATCGCAGTCTGAAGGGCGTTCCTAGGGTTGTAGGGACGCCCCCCAGACGCGATCCAATAAATGAAATCTCACGATCGTGTGCACGATCACGTGGTTTCAATTTGTCTACATCGGAACAGTTGTTCTGATGTAGACACTTTAACCCAGTCTCGAAAGGGTTAATAATGCTTTAAACATAAGCATATATTTTCAAATATATGTATGTTTGAAATAATAGCAAGTAACCATTAAATAGCAGTTAAGATATCTACAATAGTTTAAATAATCTACATTGTACATGACAATACATATTTTTTCAAGGAGATGTGGTAAACGCCGGAGGGCCGACAAAAGCTCATCAGCCTAGCTGGGTTCCTGGAACTCAGTGCCGGACTGAAATTAAGCCCCATTTCAGCATATATTAAAAGGAGTGCCAATCAAGCAGGGTGCAGGGGATCAATTTGCCCTTTTAGTATGTTTGATGAGGCACCTAGGGATACCACCTATTTGGGGGTGCTACCTTGTTGGAGGAATGGGGGACACTTCTTCCAGTCCCCCATTCCTCCTTTAATGCTTAAGAAAATAAGAAAAATAATAAGCATTATTTTTCTTTAAAGCTCAAGAAAATGGAACACTATCACCTAGATTACGAGTTTTGCGTTAGAGGCTGTGCAGTGCTAACGAGCAGTTTATGCTCACCGCTCACTTACAGACAGCGCTGGTATTACGGGTTTTTACAAACCAGACAAGAAGTGAGCGTTGAGCAAAATTTTGCTCATTACCGCACTCCAATACCAGCGCTGCTTATGTTAGCGGTGAGCTGGTGTAACGTGCTCGTGCACAATTTCCCAATAGCAATAAACGGGGAGAGCCGGCTGAAAAAAGTCTAAGACCTGCAAAAAAGCAGCGTAAAACTCCTTAACGCAGCACCATTGATTCCTATTGGGAAATACATTTTATGTCTACACCTAACACCCTAAAATGAACCCTGAGTCTAAACACCCCTAATCTTACACTTATTAATCCCTAATATGCCATCCCCGACATCGCCGACACCTACATTATAATTATTAACCCCTAATCTGCCGCTCCGGACACCCCCGCCACTTACATTATACTTATGAAGCCCTAATCTGCTGCCCCCAACATAGCCAACACCTACATTATATTTATTAACCCCTAATCTGCCGCCCCCAATGACGCTGCAACCTACCTACACTTTTTAACCCCAAATCTGCAGCCGCCAATGTCGCCACTACTATATTAAAGTTATTAACCCCAAAACCTAAGTCTAACCCTAAACCTAACACCCCCTAACTTAAATATAATTGAAAGAAATTGAAATAAAAATTACTATCATTAACTAAATTATTCCTATTTAAAACTAAATACTTACCTATAAAATAAACCCTAAGCTAACTACAATATAACTAATAGTTACATTGTATCTATCTTAGGGTTTATTTGTATTTTACAGGCAAGTTTGTATTTATTTTAACTAGGTACAATAGTTATTAAATAGTTATTAACTATTTAATAACTACCTAGATAAAATAAATACAAAAGTACCTGTAAAATAAAACCTAACCTAAGTTACAATTACACCTAACACTACAATATAATTAAATTATTTCCATAAATTAAATACAATTAAATTAAATTATCTAAAGTACAAAAAAACCCCACTAAATTACAGCAAATAATAAACAAATTACAAGATTTTTAAACTAATTACACCTAATCTAATCCCCCTAACAAAATAAAAAAGCCCCCCCAAAATGAAAAAGCCCTTCCCTACACTAAATTACAAATAGCCCTTAAAAGGGCCTTTTTGAGGGGCATTGCCCCAAAGTAATCAGCTCTTTTACCTGTAAAAAAAATTACAAATCCCCCCAACATTAAAACCCACCACCCACACAACCAACCCAACTCTAAAACCCACCCAATAACCCCTTAAACAAAACCTAACACTAACCCCTTAAAGATCACCTTACCGGGAGAAGTTTTCATCCAACCGGACCGAAGTCCTCAATGAAGCCGGGAGAAGTCATCATCCAAGCCGGACGAAGTGGTCCTCCAGACGGGCAGAAGTCTTCATCCAGACGGCATCTTCTATCTTCATCCATCCGGCGCGGAGCGGGTCCATCTTCAAGACATCCGACGCAGAGCATCCTCTCTTCCGTCGACGACCCGATAAATGAAGGCTTCCTTTAAGTGACGTCATCCAAGATAGCGTCCCTTCAATTCGATTGGCTGATAGTATTCTATAAGCCAATCGGAATTAAGGTAGAAAAAATCCTATTGGCTGATGCAATCAGCCAATAGGATTGAAGTTCAATCCTATTGGACTGATCAATCAGCCAATAGGATTGAGCCTTGCATTCTATTGGCTGATTGGAAGCAGCCAATAGAATGCAAGCTCAATCCTATTGGCTGATTGCATCAGCCAATAGTATTTTTCTACCTTAATTACGATTGACTGATTCTATCAGCCAATCGGAATTGAAGGGACGCCATCTTGGATGACGTCATTTAAAGAACCTTCATTCCAGAAGAGCCGTCGGATGAAGAGGATTCTCCACGTCGGATGTCTTGAAGATTGACGCGCTCCGCGCCGGATGGATGAAGATAGAAGATGCCGTCTGGTTGAAGACTTCTGCCCGTCTGGAGGACCACTTTGGCCGGCTTGGATGAAGACTTTTCCCGGCTTCGTTGAGGATTTCCGCCCGATTGGATGAAGACTTCTCCCGGTAAGGTGATCTTCAAGGGGTTAGTGTTAGGTTTTTTTAAGGGGGTATTGGGTGGGTTTTAGAGTAGGGTTTGTTGTGTGGGTGGTGGGTTTTAATGTTGGGGGGGATTTGTAAAATTTTTTTACAGGTAAAAGAGCTGATTACTTTGGGGCAATGCCCCGCAAAAGGCCCTTTTAAGGGCTATTTGTAATTTAGTGTAGGGTAGGGCTTTTTTTTATTTTGGGGGGGCTTTTTTATTTTGTTAGGGGGATTAGGTTAGGTGTAATTAGTTTTAAAATCTTGTAATTTGTTTATTATTTTCTGTAATTTAGTGTTTGTTTTGTTTGTACTTTAGCTAATTTTATTTAATTGTATTTAATTTAGGGAATTAATTTAATTATAGTGTAGTGTTAGGTGTTAGTGTAATTTAGGTTAGGTTTTATTTTACAGGTAAATTTGTCTTTATTTTAACTAGGTAGTTATTAAATAGTTAATAACTATTTAGTAACTATTCTACCTAGTTAAAATATATAAAAACTTAGTATTTAGTTTTAAATAGGAATAATTTAGTTAATGATAGTTATATTTATTTAGATTTATTTAAATTATATTTAAGTTAGGGGGTGTTAGGGTTAGACTTAGATTTAGGGGTTAATAACTTTAATATAGTAGCGGCGACGTTGGGGACGGCAGATTAGGGGTTAATACATATGTAGGTAGGTGTCGGCGATGTTAGGGACGGCAGATTATAGGTTAATAATATTTAACTAGTGTTTGCAATGCGGGAGTGCTGTGGTTTAGGGGTTAATATATTTATTATAGTGGTCGATGTTCGGTTCGGCAGATAAGGGATTAAAAAATTTATTTTAGTGTTTGCAATGTGGGGGGCCTCGGTTTAGGGGTTAATAGGTAGTTTATGGGTGTTAGTGTACTTTTTAGCACTTTAGTTAAGAGTTTTATGCTACGGCGTTGTAGTGTAAAACTCTTAACTACTGACTTTAAAATGTGGTACCAGTCTTGACAGGAGAGGGTCTACCGCTCACTTTTTGTCAGACTCGTAATACCAGCGCTATGCAAGTGCCATTGAAAAAAAAGGATACGCAATTTCCGTAAGTGTATTTGCGGTATTTCCAAGTCTAGCCAAAAAAGTGAACGGTACACCTGTACCTGCCAGACTCGTAATACCAGCGAGCGTTAAAAAGCAGCGTTAGGACCTCTTAACACTGCTTTTTTAACCTAACGCACAACTCGTAATCTAGCCGTAAATTTGTCTACAATTATTAAAAAATATGAATTAAACACAAATGACATTTATCGTTATACTTTTATGTTAATCTGGTGTGGATATTTCTTAGTGTGCTTAATAAATGCTAATGGAAGTTTCTGTTCCATAATTAAGACAAATTGATAATCTTTATCTATTTAGTAGAAACATGAAATGTCCTCCAGTGTAGCAAAATATAATTGGTTTCCTTAACAATAAAGAGTAATTTGTGTGCATTTAAACTCAATTCAAACTGCTAATTATTCTTTATTTTGATGTCTGCAAAACCATTCATTATTATTCCACTTTAAAAGTTTAGGAGCTTAATAAAGTATACGTCTTCATGTAAAATGGATGGCAACGTTAGGGGAAAAGATAATGCATGCAAATATATTGACATCTAAAATACAGTAATCACTGTAAAAGTAGCGCATAGCTTTTAAGAGTTATCCTACACTTGCCTTTAAGAAATGTTATGCAAATTTATATTTTCTATGCAGGAAGAATGCCAGTTAATTTGAAGAGGTTTAGTCCATGTTTCATTTAATTTTTTGTTAAGAATTAGCCTTGTCTAAAATTATGAATACAATTATACTGCTTTTGTTTTGCAGTATGGTACCTAGTATGGTAACATAATAATCAAACCAAGGGGCCGATTTATCATGGCCCGAATGGGGCCATGTACACCTGTTTCTGTGCGAGGAAGAGCGCTGTTCCTTAACTTGTCCGCTACCTCTGACGCGGCGGACAGCAATCCGCCCGATCACATTCGATCAGGTTGATTGACACCCCCTGCTAACGGCCGATTGGCCGCAAAATTGCAGGGGGCGGCATTGCACAAGCATTTCACTAGAAATGCTTGTGCAATGATAAATGCTGACAGTGTATGCTGTCGGTATTTATCGATGTGCAGAAGAGCGGTATTTTGCATTTTCGCTATAGCGAGAATTTTCATTTTTGCACTAGTTGGGTTGTGCTGGTATTACAAGTTGAAAGTAAAATGTTTTTTTTCAGCAGTAACCCGACTTGCGTTTATACATTCACCCATAGTCAATGAAGAAAAAAAGTTGAAAAAAACCTAACACTCAATCTAGCGCAAACACCATAACATATTAGCAATTAGCAATGAAATTATGAATATTTCATTTTCCAATGTTATTTACGTAACGGAATATGTTCTATTCATTCATAAATAAATATTTCTACATATATTTGATTTTTTTTAAACAAATATATATTTAGAACTATATATAGATGATTATATATTAAGAAATACTTATAACATATTCTGCTATGTACAACACATTGAAATCTGAAATATGTACAGTAAATACATAGTTAAATAGTTAATTAAATATTAATATTGCATAAATATGCTTTTACATGTTTTCATCTACTTAACAGGAAAAGGCTCCAATGCACTTATACATATATATGTTTATATATGTTTATATATGTCTGTAAATACATATATACACATATAAATACATTAATAAATATTTATACATCTATAGACATACATGTAGAAGTATATGTATCTATCTCAATGTAAAAGTATTTTGCTGCCATTTTTTTCTAACACCCGAGATCTCATATCTTTGAGCCGTTATAACTTTTGTGTGCAATATATTTTTCCAAATAATTTTTATTTTATTAGACAGTGTTATTATGAGTGTAAATGTACTTTGTAATGTATTTTTGATGTGAGATCGCGGTAATGATTTTAGCGTAAATAGTGGTTTTGCTCAACTTGTAATATGAGCGCACTTCAAACGAAGTGCAAACGATCCCAAAAACACTCGCAAAATCGGTTGCACTCCACTTGTAATTTAGCTCTAAATAACATAGTGCAAAAAAGTTTAACAGTTAGTCCATTCACTTCTTTAAGGTTCTATGGTTTTGTCATAATACAGTGTATACTTTTATGTACTAAAAAAAACAAAAAATATACGGCTAGATTACGAGTTTTGTGTTATGAGTAAAAAAGCAGCGTTAAGGCTCATAACCTACCTACATTTATTAATCCCTAATCTGCCGCCCCCAACGTCGCCGCCACTATGCTAAAGTTATTAACCCCTAAACCTAAGTCTAACCCTAACACCCACTAACTTAAATATAATTAAAATAAATCTAAATAAAACCTACTATTAATAACTAAATAATTCCTATTTAAAACTAAATACTTACCTATAAATAAAACCTAAGCTAGATACAATGTAACTATTAGTTATATTGTAGCTAGCTTAGGGTTTATTTTTATTTCACAGGCAAGTTTGTATTTATTTTAACTAGGTAGAATAGTTAGTAAATAGTTATTAACTATTTACTAGCTACCTAGCTAAAATAAATACAAATTCTACCCTGTAAACTAAAACCCTAACCTGTCTTAAATACAATTTAACTAAATTAAATAGCAAATATCTAAATTACAAAAAACAAACAGGTAAATTACACAAAATAAAAACAAATTACAAGATCAGTTTAAACATAATTACACCTAATCTAATAGGCCAATAGAATGAGGCAGCTCAATCCCTGTTGGCCTGATTGGATCGCAGCCAATCAGGATTCTGAAGTCTCAATTCCCTATTGTCTGATCTGCATCACGCCAATATGATTTTTTTCAACTTAATTCCCGATTAGCTGATAGAATTCTATCAGCCAATCGGAATCTAAGGAACGCCATCTTGGATGACGTCACTTAAAGGACCCTTCATTCATCGCGGAGGTCGTCGTAAGAAGAGGATGCTTCGCGCCGGATGTCTTGAAGATGGACCAGCTCAGCGCCCGATGAATGAAGATAGAAGATGCCATCTGGATGAAGACTTCTGCCCATCTGGAGGACCACGTCTCCCGGCTTGGATGTAGACTTCTCCCTGCTTTGTTAAGGACTTCTTGCTGCTTCGTGGAGGACTTCTCTCCGTTGAGGTGGTGATGTTCGGGTGGTTTCAAAACTATAAGTGGATCTTCAGGGGTTAGTGTTAGGTTTTTTAAAGGTTTATTGGGTGGGTTTTATTTTTAGGTTAGGGTTTGGGCAGCAACTAGAGCTAAATGCCCTTTTAAGGGCAATGCCCATCCAAATGCCCTTTTCAGGGGGCAATGGGGAGCTTAGGTTGTTTAGTTAGGGTTTTATTTGTGGGGTTGGTTGTGTGGGTGGTGGGTTTTACTGTTGGGGGGTTGTTTGTATTTTTTTTTACAGGTAAAAGAGCTGATTTCTTTTGGGGCAATGCCCCGCAAAAGGCCCTTTTAAAGGCTATTGGTAGTTTAGTTTAGGCTAGTTTTTTTTTTATTTTGATAGGGCTATTAGATTAGGTGTAATTAGTTTAAATATCTTGTAATTTGTTTTTTATTTTGTGTAATTTAGTGTTTGTTTGTTTTTGTAATTTAGGTATTTGTATTTAATTTAGTTAATTGAATTTAATTTAGGTAATTTATTTAATTGTAGTGTAAGGTTAGGTATTAGTGTAAGACAGTTTAGGTTTTATTTTACAGGCAAATTTGTATTTATTTTAGCTAGGTAGCTAGTAAATAGTTAATAACTATTTACTAACTATTCTACCTAGTTAAAATAAATACAAACTTGCCTGTGAAATAAAAATAAACCCTAAGATAGCTACAATGTAACTATTAGTTATATTGTAGCTAGCTTAGGGTTTATTTTATAGGTAAGTATTTAGTTTTAAATAGGAATTATTTAGTTATTAATAGTCGGTTTTATTGAAATGTATTTTAATTATATTTAAGTTAGTGGGTGTTAAGGTTAGGGTTAGACTTAGGTTTAGGGGTTAATAACTTTAGTATAGTGGCGGCAACAGATTAGGGGTTAATAAATGTAGGTAGGTGGCGGCGATGTAAGGGGCAGCAGATTAGGGGTTAATATTATTTAAATAGTGTTTGCGAGGCGGGTGTGTGGCGGTTTAGAGGTTAATATATTTATTATAGTGGCGGCGATGTCTGGAGCGGCAGATTAGGGGTTAATAAGTATAATGTAGGTGTCAGCGATGTCGGGGCAGCAGATTAGGGGTTAATAAGTATAATGTAGGTGTCGGCGATGTCGGGGGGCAGCAGATAAGGGGTTAATAAGTATAATGTAGGTGTCAGCGATGTCAGGGGTGGCAGATTAGGGGTTAATAAGTGTAAGATTAGGGTGTTTAGACTTGGGGTTTATGTTTGGGTGTTAGGTGTAAACATAAATTTAGTTTCCCAATAGGAATTAATGGGGCTGCGTCTTCAGAGCTATACGCTGCTTTTATGCAGGTGTTAGACTTTTTTCAGCCCGGCTCTCCCCATTGATTTCTATGCGGGAAATCCGTCGCACGGGCGTACAACCAGCTAACCGCTGACTTAAGTAGTGCTGGTATTGGAGTGCGGTATGAGCACAATTTTTGCTCTACGCTCACTTCTTGCCTTTTTAAAGCTGACGGCTAGATTTAGAGTTGGGGCCGGTAGCCGTCTAAACCCAGCGTTAGAGGCTCCTAACGGCTGGGTTTTTACATGCCCTCTGGTATTTGGAGCCAGTCATTAAATGGGTCTAACGCTCTCTTTCCACGCTGGACTTTTCCATACCGCAGGATCCCCTTACATCAATTGCGTATACCTATCTTTTCAATGGGATCTTTTTCTAACGCCGGGGTATCTTAGAGTCGTGGCTGAAGTGCAGCGTAAGAAATTCCAACCAACAAAACTCCCAGCCGCAGGAAAAAAGTCCTGTAGTTAACGAGCTTCCTGGGCTAACGTCCGGTTTATCAAAGCTCTTAACTACTGGGTGCTCTAAAGTACACTAATACCCATAAACTACCTATGCACCCCTAAACCGAGGTCCCCCCACATCGCCGCCACTATATTTAAATTTTTTTAACCCCCTAATCTGCCGCTCCGTACACCGCCCGCCACTTACGTTATCCCTATGTACCCCTAATCTGCTGACCCTAACATCGCCGACCCTATATTATATTTATTAACCCCTAATCTGCCCCCCACAACGTCGCCGCCAGCTACCTACAATAATTAACCCCTAATCTGCCGACCGGAGCTCACCGCTAGTATAATAAATGTATTAACCCCCTACTCCGCCTCACTCCCCCCCCGCCTCAAAAAACCCTATAATAAATAGTATTAACCCCCTAATCTGCCCTCCCTAACATCGCCGACAGCTAACTTCAAGTATTAACCCCTAATCTGCTGACCGGAGCTCACCGCTACTCTAATAAATGGATTAACCCCCTAAAGCTAAGTCTAACCCTAACACTAACACCCCCCTAAATTAAATATAATTTAAATCTAACCGAAATAATTAACTCTTATTATATAAATTATTACTATTTAAAGCTAAATAACTTACCTGCAAAATAAATCCTAATATAGCTACAATATAAAATTATAATTAAATGTACCTCTTTTAGGATTAATATTTATTTTACAGGCAACTTTTGTAATTATTTTAAACAGGTACAATAGCTATTAAATAGTTATAACTATTTAATAGCTAAAATAGTTAAAAATAATTACAAAATTACCTGTAAAATAAATCCTAACCTAAGTTACAATTTAACCTAACACTACACTATCATTACATTAATTAAATACAATACCTACAATTATCTACAATTAAACCTAACACTACACTATCAATAAATTAATTAAATACAATACCTACAATTACCTACAATTAAACCTAACACTACACTATGAATAAATAAATTAAATAAAATACCTACAAATAAATACAATGAAATAAACTAACTAAAATGCAAAAAAATAAAAAGAACTAAGTTACAAAAAATAAAAAAAATATTTACAAACATTAGAAAAATATTACAACAATTTTAAACTAATTACACCTACTCTAAGCCCCCTAATAAAATAACAAAGCCCCCCCAAAATAAAAAAATGCCCTACCCTATTCTAAAATAAAAATAGAAAAGCTCTTTTACCTTACCAGCCCTGAAAAGGGCCCTTTTCGGGGCATGCCCCAAATAATTCAGCTCTTTTGCCTGTAAAAAAAAAAAACATACAATACCCCCCCCCCAACATTACAACCCACCACCCACATACCCCTAATCTAACCCAAACCCCCCTTAAATAAACCTAACACTAAGCCCCTGAAGATCTCCCTACCTTGTCTTCACCACACCGGGTCCCGATCTGTCCAGAAGAGCCTCCGAAATCTTCCTCCAAGCCCAAGCGGGGGCTGAAGAGTGACGTCCATCCTCCGGCTGAAGTCTGGATCCAACCGGCAAATGAAGAAGTCCATCTTCGGGAAGAAATCTTCATCCTATCCGGGCAGAAGAGGACATCCGGACCGGCAACCATCTTGATCCCAAGCGGCATCTTCTATCTTCATCCGATGAGGAACGGCTCCATCTTGAAGACCTCCAGCGCGGACCGATCCTCTTCTTCCGACGTCCAACTGAAGAATGAAGGTTCTTTTAAGGACGTCATCCAAGATGGTGTCCCTCGAATTCCGATTGGCTGATAGGATTCTATCAGCCAATCGGAATTAAGGTAGGAAAATTCTGATTGGCTGATGGAATCAGCCAATCAGAATCAAGTTCATCCGATTGGCTGATCCGATCAGCCAATCAGATTGAGCTCGCATTCTATTGGCTGATCGGAACAGCCAATAGAATGCGAGCTCAATCTGATTGGCTGATTGGATCAGCCAATCGGATTGAACTTGATTCTGATTGGCTGATTCCATCAGCCAATCAGAATTTTCCTACCTTAATTACGATTGGCTGATAGAATCCTATCAGCCAATCGGAATTCGAGGGACGCCCATCTTGGATGACGTCCCTTAAAGGAACCTTCATTCTTCAGTTGGACGTCGGAAGAAGAGGATCGGTCCTGCGCTGGAGGTCTTCAAGATGGAGCCCGGTCGTCATCGGATGAAGATAGAAGATGCCGCTTGGAAGAAGATGGTTGCCGGTCCGGATCTACTCTTCTGCCCGGATAGGATGAAGACTTTGGAGCCTCTTCTGGACCTCTTCAGCCGTCGCTTGATAGAAGACTTCAGCCGGGATGATGGATGTCTAGCCCCCGCTTGGGCTTGGATGAAGATTTCGGAGCCTGGAACGATCAGTGATATCTGGCATGGTGAAGACAAGGTAGGAAGATCTTCAGGGGCTTAGTGTTATGTTTATTTAAGGGGGGGTTTGAGTTAGATTAGGGGTATGTGGGTGGTGGGTTGTAATGTTGGGGGGGGTATTGTATGTTTTTTTTTTACAGGCAAAAGAGCTGAATTCTTTGGGGCATGCCCTGCAAAGGGTCCTTTTAAGGGCTGGTAAGGTAAAAGAGCTTTGAACTTTTGTAATTTAGAATAGGGTAGGGCATTTTTTTTATTTTGGGGGTCTTTGTTATTTTATTAGGGGGCTTAGAGTAGGTGTAATTAGTTTAAAATTGTTGTAATTTTTTTCTAATGTTTGTAAATATTTTTTTATTTTTGTAACTTAGTTCTTTTTTATATTTTGTACTTTAGTTAGTTTATTTAATTGTATTTATTTGTATGAATTGTATTTAATTTATTTATTGATAGTGTAGTGTTAGGTTTAATTGTAGATAATTGTAGGTATTTTATTTAATTAATTTATTGATAGTGTAGTGTTAGGTTTAATTGTAACTTAGGTTAGGATTTATTTTACAGGTAATTTTGTAATTATTTTAACTAGGTAACTATTAAACAGTAATTAACTATTTAATAGCTATTGTACCTGGTTAAAATAATTACAAAATTGCTTGTAAAATAAATATTAATCCTAAAAAAAGCTACAATATAATTATAATTTATATTGTAGCTATATTAGGGTTTATTTTACAGGTAAGTATTTAGCTTTAAATAGGAATAATTTATTTAATAAGAGAATTTATTTCGTTAGATTTAAATTATATTTAATTTAGGGGGGGTGTTAGGGTTAAAGTTAGACTTAGCTTTAGGGTTTAATAAATTTATTAGAGTAGCGGTGAGCTTCTGTCGGCAGATTAGGGGTTAATACTTGAAGTTAGGTGTCGGTAATGTTAGGGAGGGCAGATTAGGGGTTAATACTATTTATTATAGGGTTATTGAGGCGGGAGTGAGGCAGATTAGGGGTTAATACATTTATTATAGTAGCGCTCAGGGTCCGGTCGGCAGATTAGGGGTTAATAAGTGTAGTTAGGTGGAGGCGACGTTGGGGGCGGCAGATTAGGGGTTAATAAATATAATATAGGGTCGGTGATGTTAGGGCAGCAGATTAGGGGTACATAGGGGATAATGTAGGTGGCGGGGGTGTACGGAGCGGCAGATTAGGGTTAAAAATAATATGCAGGGGTCAGCAATAGCGGGGGCGGCAGATTAGGGGTTAATAAGTGTAAGGTTAGGGGTGTTTAGACTCGGGGTACATGTTAGAGTGTTAGGTGCAGACGTAGGAAGTGTTTCCCCATAGGAAACAATGGGGCTGCGTTAGGAGCTGAACGCGGCTTTTTTGCAGGTGTTAGGTTTTTTTTCAGAACAAACAGCCCCATTGTTTTCTATGGGGGAATCGTGCACAAGCACGTTTTTGAAGCTGGCCGCGTCTGTAAGCACCGCTTGTATCGAGAGTTGCAGTGTCGTTAAATTATGCTCTACGCTCCCTTTTTGGAGCCTAACGCACTGAAATCCCAGCCATTCTGTGAACTCTAAATACCAGCGGTATTTAAAAGGTGCGGGGGGGGAAAAAGCACGCGTAGCTAACGCACCCCTTTGGCCGCCAAACTCTAAATCTAGCCGCGAGTTTATAAAAACCTGTAATATCAGCGCTGTAGGAAAGTGAGCGGTGACAATAACGTGCAAGTTAGTAACCGCACCCCTAATAACGCAAAACTCGTAATCTAGCCGTTAATTATTATCTATTTATATGCATTTATTTATATATTTAAAATGTAATTTTACTTAATGCATAATAATTAATGCTAATATATAGATTAACCTTATAATAGTTTAAATTATTTATAGAATTTTCAATATATTTTATATATTTTATATATTTTTAAACATATTTTATATATATTTAAACATATTTTTAAAGCTGAGAGAGACAAGTTTAATAGATTGTGAGTCACATCTTGTAGCATCAGTTCTACAACATGTTAGCAACCTTCAAAGGATGGTGTTTTAAGTTCGAGTTTCAAATGAGTAGCAAATTTGTTTCTGGCAAATTTCAGCAATAATTCCATTCCCTCTCATGTGACAGCCATCAGCCAATCACACATGCATATAGTAAATACTGAGCACTCAGTAGGAGCTGATGCCTCAGAATGTGTGCCTATTAAAAAGTCTGTGCACATTTCAATAATAAAAAAAAAAAACACAAAACATTTTTTACATTGTATCCCTTTTATAAATAGACTCCTAGAGGTCAGTCATCACTCACAATGCCTTATGAAAGTTGAATGATGAAACCAGTAAGGTTTTAAATTTCATTTGTTAAAGGTCTTATTTCTCCTCTCTGATCCCCAAGTTCTTTTCTCAGTAGATTCATCACCTGCTTTGATTCTTCAGTTGGTGTCCATGTCTGCAGGCCAGAAGGTTATATATGCCTTTCTGTAGATATGCCCTACTTCCAGTATATATGCTTTCCCTCTTTTCATTTTGATCCCACAATCTCTTCTCATTGTTAGTATGTCATTAATCAGGGTTACTAGGTATTGCCCTTTTGGCCTTCTTAGGCCTTTTTTCTATCACTTTTCAGGCTGTTCTGTTGGTATTTCCTTTCCTTCCCCTATTATCAAGTCCCAATTATCTTCTATGGTTCCCTTCGAAAATGATCATTCCTTTCTCATCCAGTAGAATACTCTTCTCATACTGTAGCTTGTATGATCTCTAGCTAGTTTTTTGACATTCCAAAGTCTTTTTAGATTTCTCCTTTTCACTCTGAAGTGTGGGCCTCCATCGGAGTGGTTTGAGATTGCTGGAGTCACTAATGAGTGGAACAATGTATGGATCCCCATTCAGCCCCTTGGGTAGAGGTATCAATTTCCTATCACCTCTCTTTCTATATGGTAAGCCATATTGGTCTATGCATTTGTTCTGTTGTATGGGCCAGATAATAGGAGTAAATTAGAAAAGTTGCTTAAAATTGCATGCTCTATCTGAATCATTAAAGAAAAAAATTGGGGTTTAGTGTCCCTTTAACATCTCTGGGAAAGTTTACAATTCCACTTTGACTTGTATCCTTTTGGCGTGGTTGAGTCTTTCTCAATCAAGATACTGAAAGGTGCAATTTTCCTTGCCAGGCTATTGTCTGTAAGACAAAGTCCCTTTCAGAGTTAGTCTTTCAGTCAATACCTAAAGCCTCACTTTCAATTCACTTTGGCTTCAGGCCTCCAGGGTACCATTGATATCTAAATTTGTATATACACTCCATCCACCCAGTTTTTTACCTTGGTGAGCTCAGCAGCTTTCAAGCCCTTGGTCAGGAGTCCTTCATGGAAGGCTATCCTTAGGTCTGCACAGCAGTCCTCTTTTTCCCCACTCAAGTGTTTTTATTTCCAGCCTGTTGATTATGTTTTTACCCCTGCCTTATGGGCTTTGAATAAGAATACTAAGGAGCCTGTTGTCATATAAAATAAAGTTAAGATTGTCCTAGCATTATGATAAATAATCTGTGTTTTATTAAAGATATTATCCTGCTGCATTTCTCCTCTTATGGATTTTCCCCTTATTGCTTTTCTGTGGTTTTGTCTTCTATTTTTTTCTTTTAGCTTTTTCTTTTATGCTTTCATACTTCACCTACCTGCTGTTAACTGCTTCTGATGTATTCCTTTATACAAGGCTTTATTTCTACTTTTGTAGTCTTCATAATAGCTTAATATATGTCCTGGGCTTTTTAAAGAAGGTGTCTAAAGAATGGTCCAGTTTATTTGTACCTGCTTCTAAAGAACACCTGGCAGCCCATTATATAGCTTACTGATGATTGATTAAGATTGACACTTTTAGGGTTGATCTCAGTCTACCTTTGATAATTATTGGCATGCTAATAGCTGCAGTTAATCCCTTTTCGATGTTGACACAATCACATTTGGCCATTTTCATTGTTAGTTGAAGCAACTATTTTATTATTAGTTTGCTGAAAATTTACTCTATACTTAACCCTCTTAAGCCCCTAGGACATAGGTACTACATCACAAGATTCTTTGCCTAGTGGACCCTGTTGACATAGTACCTACGTCCTACCTTCTGCCTAAGGCTGCGGTCCCAACTGTCAGCTCTGACAGCTAAGACCACAGCCAGAAGCAGAAGGCATCTGCCTTCATATGGTAAGGGAGCGCTGATTGTGCTCCCTTTAGCATATGAAGACCAATTGCCAATGCAAACAGGGACATCAGTGTAGGAGGAGGGAGGTGGGCAGTCTGCAAATTGCAAGAGGGTAGGAAGGGGAAGGATTCTCTACCTATGTAAAAAAAATAACTAGTGAAGGAGGGGGAGGGGGAGGGACAGGATCCTACACTACACAAATGGGTGGGGCGGGGCCCAGTGACAATCAGTTGGGGAGGAAGTGAGTGGCAGATCACTACAGAAAAAGAAAATTATATAACTAATTTAAAAAAAATTAAAAAATAACTTCACTTTCTATTCCCATCCACATAGGAAATACACAAGAATAGATTATCGTTTTACAGATCCTGCAGGCCTATCTATAATAATTGGTAATGGTATTAGGTCAATAACGTGGTCCAATAACGCTCCAGTTAGCTGCTCAATTCTATGGCCCAATGTTCCTGTCACACCTTACGTGTGGAGGCTAGACGACACATTATTTGACAACCCCCTCCTAATATTAGAACTGCATAGTACAATGGAGGAGTATTTCTGCCATAATGCAGATGATTCCATAAGCAACACTACCGTGTGGAAAGCACACAAATGTGTACTCAGAGGCTGTCAGGGTTTTTTCCTTGTTTTATTTCCCATGTGCTGCTGGCAGCCATTTTACTTACCTCTCTTGCTGACTATGGTGCATTGTGGGGATGCTGCTTATTTCCTGCACTTCCTTTTATGGCCAGATTGGTGTGCATCATCTGTGTGAGACAGGATGCAGTCTCAGAATTGTGATGTCATCACTTATTATTAAAGGGCCTCTGTTCAGTATGCTTTGCCTTTGCGTTGTCTCAGACCTGTTTGTGAGAGTTCCTGTATATTACCTGGCTGTCTGACATCCTTCCTGGTTCCTGATCCCTGGCTTGTTCCTGACTCTGCTGTTTTTTCTTGTTCCTGATTCCAGCTTGTCTGACTATTCGCTTTGGCTCCTGACTCGGCTCGTCTGACTACCAGCTCTGGTTTTGACTCCTGGCTTGTTATTTGACTTGTGGACTTTTTATTATTTTTTTGTTATTAATAAAGGTGTGATTATTTTTGCACTTCTCGTCTCAGTCTGATTCCTGGCACCCTGACAGAGGCGAGCTGATTTTTCTAAACTCTACACTACAGCTAAAATTAGCCTTACAAGCTACCTGATTAACCTCTCCACTAATGGGAATTTCAGAAGTTTGGTGCGCAGCTGCAATTAGTGGCCTTCTGATTGCCAAAAATAATGGCAAAGCCATGCATTTCTGCTGTTTCTAAACAAAGGGTACCTCAGAGAAGGTTTTACAACTATTAGTGTTATGGCTGCCCTTAGTGCTGTGTAAATGATTTCAGTGAGAACCCCAAAGTTTGAGAAAAGTTAACAATTTTTTAATATGATTTGATGGAAAAATGGTGGTATGAAATATATCGAAATGGGCCTAGATCAATATAATAGCGAACAAGTTAAAAATTCTCCAGTCTTTTGGGTATGTTTTTCTCTGAAATTCACAGTCCATAAGGGGTTAATGTGCCAATTCTATCTGACTGATCAAAATCCAAATTCTCAATTAACAAGACATTTACAGGACCATTGTCACTAAAAATAACTTAATAAACCAAGGACAACACTTTTCTAATTAAAAATATTTTTAGAATGGAATGGATTTTTACACAGGCAAAAAACAGTGAAATTACCTCTGCCATATTGGATGACTTTAGGAAGCAACGTCACTAAACAGATAAACATTGTCTATCTGTTCAATTAATCAATTGATTATAGTTAAAAAAAATAATAGCAGTAATAAAAATTAGCAAATTAAAAAAACCCAACATGGGGGGGCGGAGTTAACCACCAAAGAGAGCAGACGTGCTGTGGGAGAACTCTCAGTTATCAAGTTCATAAAAGAGTATTTTTTACTCTTTTGGGGAACGTTCAAGGGCCAAATCACAGGTTACTAACAGAGAAAGTGACCCCTGCAAATAACAGGGAAGACTGCAATTCGTGGCCTTAATCTATACTTGAATTGGGCCGAATTACATTGTGGCTACACAAGGGTGCCCTCCCTGTGCTCCGGAGGGTTGGGGAGCTGAAGACCAACATACTCAAAGCCACTGATAAAAGGACGGAGTCAATACCTACATCCCGGTCAGAAAATTTGAGATAGTACTTTGACCTGCTTGACTGAAGCAGCGCCCTGCTTTTAAGACGGCATTGGAGCACGCTACCCAGCATCCATCCCTGACTTAACAAAGTGACCTGAGGCATAGAGCGAACTTGGTCTGGGAGAAAGTTTGACATACCTGGCAGGGTCTACACAACACCATCTGACATCGGAGTTCTGGCGCGAAGATCCGCCATTTTCCCGCTGCAGCGGAGGCATCAGAGGGCCCAAAATATACAACACAGGGAGGATAAAGGAGACCAGCTGTTCCCTCAGACAGCAACCCAACACCTCAATCTTCAGCCCGGACAACTCCCTGCAGCTGCGGGACTCTGCCCACAAGTTTTGACCTGCAGTAGAGGCCTGTAAGTCCTGAGGGAATCGTGATTAGCCCTTACAGATTGAGATCCAATAGCAGGGCTGCCGAGTTGCGGAAAGCTGGTAAGAGAAACTTACATACGCACATCCACTCTACCCATCCACAAAGTTTAATACACCAAGGCGCCACCACACCTAAACTTCCCTCTCCCAGAGGACATTGCTGCCAGAGGCCCAGCTACCCCCTCAAAGTAATTTCTTCTTGGCATAGGGGGAGATCTTACAAACTGGGGATCTACCTTACCATAGACCCAGAGCCATACCACGCCGTGCAGACAGCCTGAGATGCAGGTACTCAAACACCCCTTTCCTGCTGACTCAGAAATTACTGGAGCGAGGCCTCTCTGGGAGTCTGAGGAAACCACAATATTAGGCCCCACCTACACGGATAGGCCTGACTTGGGCTCCTAGACTATCGCTAGTAGACCTCTGACACCAGACCCCGGACCCACTCTCCTCCATTTCCCACCTGTCCTTGCAGGTGGGTCATATCCTAGCTCCCTTTCCCAACATTGTCAATAGGAGACAAGCCCCCAGGAAAGTGGGCCTAGGCCTATCACCAATATGAGGCTTGTTTAAATGCCAAAGATATGAGGGAACAGGCCCACATGCCTCATAGGTCACAATAGAGGATTAGCATCCCATCCATGGAACACACATAGTCTTCCTTAAAGGTGGTCTGCTGCATTTATCAACACCTGAAAGAGAGAGTACTACCATTCACGGTGCTGTCACTGACATCCTTGCCTCCCCTAAGGAGTAAGCCACAATCATACACTCCAGCTGTCCTGTTGCAATAAAAAAACACCCCATGTCTCAACTTCAAAAATGGAAGTCAAAGTCTCAAAAGCAACATAAAAAGACTGTCTTCCACCCGGCTTCTTCACTGCAACAGGACCCCTCGGAAGATGATATGTCAGACTCTAATACCCCATACAAATCTTTATTGGGACCCGCTCTAGGGGATGAACGTAACAACAATAGATCACCTTCCGAGGACTCCCCATCTCTAATTGCTGCCATCAAAACTTTTCTGGCAGGGCATCATGACTCCATGACTAAGAAGTTTGAGAGGTCCCATGCGGACTTGAAGAGAGACATTGCCTCCATTGGCAAAAGAACAGATGCCCTAGAGCAAAAGCAAGAGGATCTGATCATAGACCACACTAACCTCCTCTCTTATTCAGAAAACCTAGCTATCCAGATCACCTCCTTGGAGGCTAAACTCGCGGACCTAGAGGACAGGTCCAGAAAAAATAACCTGCGCATTAGGGGAATCCCGGAATCCATCTCCCCCCAGGACTTAGACAACTATCTCAAGGAACTTTTTAATGAAATTATCCCAGAAGTTAAGGACTCTGACCTCTTGATGTATAGGGCTCATAGAGTGGTGTGTCCGCGCTCTTTAGCTACGGACAAATCAAGAGATGTGGTAACAAGACTACATTACTTCACATTCAAAAACCAACTTATCAATGTAGATATGAGGTCTAAAACTCTACCAGGGAAGTTCGAACAGATCCAAATATTCCCTGACCTCTCAGCCCATACGCTCTTCCTCAGGAAGACCTTTGCAGACTACACTAAAATATTACGTGCCCAAGGTATAAGGTACCACTGGGGATTCCCGGTGAAGCTTATTGTAACTAAAGACAGCCACCAACACACAATTTCCACGCCGGAAGATGCCCGACTCCTCTTACAGAAATGGGGACTCCTTACAGATAATCAAGATTACTTCCCCTGAGAGCAGGTGCACCAGAATGGAAGCCTCTTCCACGCAGACCTACCCAACCTCCTAGACGCAGCCTACCACTCTTCGCAACCCTCCGTGAGAGGAGACAATCTGTGTCTCTACTTTTGTTTTCATGAGACATTCAGTCATTGGGACTCCGGCTGAGTCATATACCAAAGGAACTCCTCCCACCTGCAGTATCCTTTACAGTGTATTCTCCTATATGAGGGGGAAACTTTGGGACTCAATGCTTTGATCCCCCCCAGGTTACTTCGTGTTTGTTTGGTTATTAGTATAGAACGTTTATCGGTTTCATGGCTGTTTTAGGGCTGATTACCCACTGTTATGCTCACCTAAACTGACTGAGAGAGAGATTCAGCCCGAATGGACAACTATGCTCAGAAGCTAGCCACACGTATAGCCCAAATCAGAGCTGAAATCACTTTTAAGAAGACTACTTGGGCTGAAGAAACTCTACTCTGGTTTATTCTATTATCAAGGCAACAGAGCAGATAGACTCCTAGCCACCAAACTGCGGGCCAAAACTAAGGCTACACGGATTCCAAAAATTTGCCATTTGGGCAAAACATCACACGCCCCTAAAGACATAGGTGAGGCCTTTATGGCTTACTATAGTGAGTTGTACAGCTTAGATACCTGCCCTAACACACCCAAAGCAGATTCACATACCATTAATAATTTTCTTTCCTCTCTACACCTTCCAAAATTAGACATTGAAGAGGCTGCTTACCTAGCTGACCCTATTACACATACGGACATAAAAGAAGCCATTAAATCCCTTAAACTGCACAAGACCCCTGGCCCAGATGGATATACCCCCCTATTTTTCAAAACATATGCCCCCCTACTGATCTCATACTTACAGCGACTATATGCTGAAATCCTTGAGACTGGCTCCCTTCCTCATGAGTATTTAGAAGCCTCTATTTTGACCATCCCTAAAGAAGGAAAAGACCCGACATTGTGTCAAAGTTACTGGCCTATTTCACTTATTAACCTAGATATTAAGATCTTCTCTAAAATACTGGCTACTAGATTAGGCCAGTTACTGCCTAAGAAAATAGAATTCAGAACAGCGCCTAGATCTGTTTACCTGCTGCACTATAAAGGACCCCCTAATTAGGTCCTGGGGAGTAAGACAGTACAAAGGATTATAGGAGCGCCAATGAAGGCTAAAGTAAACTGCAGGTTCCTTAATATCGGTTACACAAAACAATAACACCAATTATGATGTATCCAATAAGTACAAAAATACAACAAAAATATAACAAGAGAAATGTGTAAAAAGTATCCTTTTAATAACACACAAGAATTTAAAAAAAAATTTCTTTCTAAAATACAACCGGATCAGACCACTTCACTGATCACGACTTAACTAATGACGTAGGGGTCACTGATAGCATAAGAAAACTACTATTCTGGTAATTTCACAGCCGATTGAGGCAACTTTGTGAAATACTAAAAAGTGCATAAAAAAGGGAATGTGATAGTGAAATGAAACCAAAATCACAATTACATATACATGAATATTATTAATTCTTAGGTGGGTGTACAATAGACACACAAAAATGTGGGAAAAAAGAAAAAACAAATATAATCACTTGTGAGAAAATTGTGTACCAATAAAAGTGTACCAAAAAATGTGTACAAAAAATATATACCAAAAAATATATATAATACGATCTAATACCGGTATGATCTGTGAATAAAATAAAAAATAAGGTGTGATATACATATGTATCAGAGAGACAAGATGGATAACCAGAGCTGTCCTTAGCTATTGTATCTAAGAGCCAGGTCTGGTTATATCAGAAACTGTAAGTTTCCTAAGCAAATTTCTAAATGCTATAATAGTCAAAACACAATATCTGGCAACATCTGGAAATGACAGAAAAGATAAAAAATTGGCAATAATAAAAAACGATGTTGACAATAATAAAACCAAATTTGGTAGAAGAACAAAGAAATTAAAAAACAACGTCCATAGTCCAATAGATAACTGATCCAAATGACAGCCAAATAGTGAAAATAATCCTTGAATCCAAAGGTCTCCGGAAACCTGTGGGAAAAAATAAAGTGCACTAAACAAAGGGCTTAAGGGAACTGAGTCTAACAGGTAATGGACTCACCCAATAAGCCGATCCTGGTGATATATGAGCCTCACAAATCTCTCCAATGTCTACGCGTTTCGGCCCTGTGATGGGGCCTTTTTCAAGACAACCTGCAGTTTACTTTAGCCTTCATTGGCGCTCCTATAATCCTTTGTACAGTTACTGCCTAAGATCCTACATAGAGATCAGGTCGGCTTTGTCCTAAATCGACAAGGTACAGACAGTACACGCCACCTTCTCAACGTGTTCGTGGAGGCCAATAGAACAGTTAGACCCCTTCTCTCCCTGTCATTTGACGCTGAGAAGGCGTTCGACAGGGTGTGATGGGAATATTTTATGACAGTCCTCAAATTCGTGGGCTTACCCGAGGGCTTCTGCAGAGCGGTGAGTGCTCTTTACTCCCACCCGACTGCCAAGGTGAGAGGATTGGGATTCTGTTCCAGACCCTTTGCCCTTAGAAACAGTACACGGCAGGGGTGCCCACTATCCCCTCTACTTTTTGTAATGGCCATAGAACCACTGGCTGCAGCCATCCGTGTGAGCAATGACATCAAGGGCATATATATTGAGGGTACATACCAGAAACTTAGCCTATTTGCAGATGACCTGATGGTCTTCTTGACTGACCCTGACAGCTCACTCCCTCACCTACTACACCTCTTTGGTAGAATATCGTTCTACAAGCTGAATGTGACTAAAACAGAGGCCTACCCGCTACATTTCCCCATTGCCCAACTCTCTGCCCTTCAGGCCAATCATGACTTCAAGTGGAACTTAAAGGGACTGTGACACCTAGGTTTCTTCCTATCACATGACTTTAAGAGTATAATAGCGACAAACTATGACCGTTTCTTCCAGGATCTCAGACAGACACTCACGCTCCCTAGATACAAGGAGGTCTCTTGGATGGGTAGGATCTCGGCATTTAAAATGATGATCCTCCCAAAACGTACCTATCTGTTTAGATGTCTCCCCCTCCAACTCCACGGTACCTATCTAGACAGTTTCCAGTCGCTTCTTAACAAATATGTCTGGGCGGACTCCCACCCCAGAGTTGCAAGAAAGATATTACAAGCTCCGGTGAATAAAGGTGGATTGGGCCTCCCCAACCTCAGACAATATTACGAGGCTGCTACACTAACACACATATCGGGTTGGGGCCCCCACAGGGAACCCCCCCGATGGTACAAAATAGAACAAGCAGCATTGCCCCATGACATTCTTCTCCAGGACCTAATATGGATCCCACTGCACTGTAGCCCACTCTCCCTCACACCCAATCCAGTTATAAAACACTGTCTCCATATGTGGCACAAATTATGCCATCTCCCAATGGTGGCTCCTCACCCATCCCCTATTCACAGTGTCCGGGGGCTACTAAAGGGACTTCCAGATTCTAATATCCGGGGCTGGTCTGCTCTCCCCATAAAGATCGTTAAAGAGATGTATATCGAGAACTCCTGGGCTACAAACCCCACTCTCATAATGCACTTTACAATCCCATTGAAAATACACTTTGAACTCACGCGTTTTAGATCACTTTTACACAGCTGGAACTATTTCAAATCTGTGCTGCGCACGCACACATTATGGGAAACTAAACTCCAGATGGGAATTCAGGGACACCGACCTTTAACAATACACTATCAATGCATACAGAATTACCCCACTCTCTATAAGACACACAATATCCTGGCGTGGGAGAGAGACCTGGACAGGACCCTAGATACCCAAGAGTGGATGAGAGCTATAGCCCATACTAGACAGGCAATACACAGTGTAACCTTCTTTGAACTATTTTATAAACTGCTAACGAGGTGGCACTGGGTGCCCGGTCGACTGTCCATGTTCTCCCCTACCATCTCGGATAGATGCTGGAGAGAATGTGATCAAAAAGGAGACGACCTCCATATTTGGTGGAGTTGCCCATAAATACAGAAACTTTGGTCAAGGGTCCTTGCCTTATGCAGACTGCTCGCCCTACCGACGGATAAAGGCCCAGAGAGCTATTTACTCCATCTCAATATCCCCAAACTCCTTCAACCTCAGCGTCACCTCTTTCTCTATCTTCTGATGGCCACCAAGCTAGCCATTGCAAGACACTGGAAACAACTTAGTGCCCCCCACTTAGGGAAAGTGCTAGAGATAATCTCTAATGTGCGAACAATGGAGGAAGCGGTGTATTTGAATAGGGGACACATAGACCTGCACACCGCTATATGGTCCATATGGGACACAATCCCACAGAATATACTGACTAGTGTATAAACGTGACTGACAGTCTGCTGCTTCCCTCCCTTCCCTCCTTCTCCCCCCTTCTCCCTTCCTTTCTCTCCCTCATCATTCTTCTTCTACCTTTCCTAGCTGCCCTACTCTCCGCATACTCTTCCTATGCTTTCCCTCTTCTTTTCTGTTTATTATTTCAGCCTCTCCCTGATACATCTCATAAAGTGCCCATTGAATTTGCTCAAGTATCAGGACACACTGTTGTGAACCAATATTGCCACATTGTGTTCAAAATGCTTTCCTTTTTGATTATATTCATGGAGTAACATGTATAGACTTACCTAAAAATGTCTTACCATTACTTATCTATTTTTGTTATAACCTCAATAAAAATTTTGTTTAAAAAAAAAACCCAACATGGACAGGCCCACTATACCAATAAATCCCCTGTACTACACTATATTAAAAGGGATCAATTGGCATAAAGGTCCTTCAACCTGTGATGTCATCGCTAAACCCACAAACTGCCATTTTACTTGTCATTACTCCTGGCCATTTAGTTTTTTGTTTTCCAAATCGGGAGATTTACAAGGAAAAGAACCATTTTGTGTGTTTTCAGAAGATACTGGGTTTGTGCTTAAGAGGTATTAGTTGCAGAGGCATTTTATGATTGAAGACCACTGGGGAAAAAAAACTGACAATATCGTCCAGTATTCAGAAATTGCTACCTGCTAAAAACAAGCGCAAGATGTGATCAATCCATTTATTTATTTTTGTTAATGCTGCTGATATTTAGAGAGGAACATATCCAAAATGCATATATATTTGCCACTCTTGTTAAGCAAAATCCTTCCAGATGACTTAGTCATAATATCAAGAAAATCCTAAATTTGGGGCCAATTTTTTTATACCTCAAAATGTTATAAGGTAAAAAGATGTAATTACCGTTCTATGAAAATGCAGAAAAGCAGTTTTTCAATTATGCAATTAAAATGGTAATAACAGTGATGATCAGCAGATAGATCTTTAAATGAAATAATAAACATAATTGGCCCATAAAGAAATTCTTATTAGGATCAAGAAGAAACCTGTTATTCTCCCTTTTAAAGGAAATTCATTGATCACAAAATCTGTTAAATACTGATTATTTTAACTACTATTTTATATATTCTTTTAATGCAAAATAATATTTTTAAATTAACAATTTGTTATGCAAAATGAATTAATATTATATTTTTAAATATGAGTAGCATTGAAATGCACACTGCGTAAAATTAAGGTTAGGTATTTGGTACAACAAAATAGTACAAGTAGTACAATAAACAAAATAACATCTGTCTAATTTGCATTTTTGAAAAAAAAAACAAAAAACATTAGAACCTCTGTGTGAACTTAGCTACTTTGTCATATTCATTTCTGTAACAGATATGGGTATGTTTACTGGCTAGTGCATTCATTTAATGGTAACTGAATAGGTCATTATGATAAGGTCAAAGTAACAGCCAGCAATGCAGTACCCATTAAACCATTAATTTTAATATGCTACTATGTATTACTATGAATAGTGATTTCATTGTCCTTTTAAAAGCAACATTAGAATTGCTTATTTCAATATTTTTTTTTGTTCATGATTTTGTGCACTCAGTATGCTATTTGCACAGTTATCAGTTAAAGGCAACAATAAAGGGACACTTTACTCAAACATTTTCTGTCGTCCATATGACAGAGTAGCATCTAAAAAAATGATTTTTTCATGAAGAAAATATGAAGCAAAAGCTTTTTAAATTTAAATTGAACTAATACAGCTGTATCAGTTATGTTAGCCTTACTAATCTTTATTGGCTAATAGGCAATTGCTACTTGGCTGATAGGATGACCTGATAATGGTCATTGGTTGATAGGTACTGCCTACTAAAAGTCACTAGGCATATGTAGGTATCAATGACCATTATTACTGCTGGATATTAAATTGCTGATTTTAAAAAGACACAAGTTCTAAAAAAAACAACTGATTGTTTCCTTCTAAAATAAATTAAAATCTCTGCTTTAGAGTGGTATAGTTTACAGCCATATAGAAAAAATAACCAGAAGCAGGTCTATACCGGGCATCTGAAGGAATAGTTACAAAAAACGTAATGATGAAATGTATTTTGATATAAAAGTTTCCTCTATTGTAAAGAGTTTTTAAACAGTTAATAATTAATTTTATCCAGATGTGTCCTAATGATATATATCCCTTTTTTATACAAAACGCTTTTGCTGTTTCGCATGATCAAAAGTCATATATATATATCATAGGGACACCCGCTGTTAATCTTTCACATATTAGAATAGGTAAACGATTATTTTAAAGAAGAGATTGTGGCATAAAAATGTCACTCAAGTCTTTATTAATTATTGGCTTGGGAAGAAGATTTGAAGACCAGATATGCTTAATTTCCGTAAGCATAATATACATTAGCTGGAATATAAATGACATTAATTACTGGTTAAGATCATAGATACAATTCACACAAGTTTAATCATCTTTTTTTTTAATTAGTCAAATAATGTTATTTAAAAAGAAATGTCAATCTAATACTTTGTCATATTAAAACTCCTAACCGTTCAAAAAATAATAGACATACATAATTTTCTTTATAGAGTGGCCTGAATGAAAAAATTATTTTTGTGTGTTATTTGATTAAAATGATTTTAAAAAGAAATAAAAACTCAAGCAACAAAGATGTCAAATGATAAAAGCACTGAAAATGTAGTTTGAATGTGACAATACAGAAGAAAAATACAATTATTTCAGCATTTTGTTGAACTTAAACCTTTCTCTATCCTGTTGGACAGTTTGGAATGAAAACAAATACACAAAAAAATCATACAGTTGTATATTTAAAGTAATTATACTTAGATTTGAGGGCTACTTTAGCATTTTTTCTGAAAAAAAATATCTGAAGAGAACATTTCTATTTTTTATCACTAAATCACAATCACCTAGATTTAGAGTTCTGCGTTAGCCGTCAAAAGCAGCGTTAAGGGGTCCGACTCCTAACGCTGCTTTTGGCCGCCCGCTGGTATTTAGAGTCAGGCAGGAAAGGGTCTAATGCAAACTTTCAAGCCGTGACTTTTCCATACCGCAGATCCCCTTACGCCAATTGCGTATCCTATCTTTTCAATGGGATCTTCCTAACGCTGGTATTTAGAGTCTTGGCTGAAGTGAGCGGTAGATCATCTACCGACAAGACTCCTAATGCCAAAAAAAGTCAGTAGTTAAGAGCTTTATGGGCTAACGCCGGTTTATAAAGCTCTTAACTACTGTGCTCTAAAGTACACTAACACCCATAAACTACCTATGTACCCCTAAACCGAGGTCCCCCCACATCGCCGCCACTATAATAAATTTTTTTAACCCCTAATCTGCGGACCGCACACCGCCGCCACCTGCATTATCCCTATGAACCCCCAATCTGCTGCCCCTAACATCGCCGACACCTACATAATATTTATTAACCCCTAATCTGCCCCCCCCAACGTCACCGCGACCTAACTACACTTATTAACCCCTAATCTGCCGACCGGACCTCACCGCCACTATAATAAATGTATTAACCCCTAGACCGCCACACTCCCGCCTCACAAACACTATAATAAATAGTATTAACCCCTAATCTGCCCTCCCTAACATCGCCGCCACCTAACTTCAAGTATTAACCCCTAATCTGCCGACCGGACCTCGCCGCTACTATAAATGTATTAACCCCTAAAGCTAAGTCTAACCCTAACACCCCCCTAAATTAAATATAATTTTAATCTAACAAAATAAATTAAATCTTATTAACTAAAGTATTCCTATTTAAAACTAAATACTTACCTGTAAAATAAACCCTAATATAGCTACAATATAACTAATAATTATATTATAGCTATTTTAGGATTTATATTTATTTTACAGGCAACTTTGTATTTATTTTAACTAGGTACAATAGCTATTAAATAGTTTTTTTACTATTTAATAGCTACCTAGTTAAAATAATTACAAAATTACCTGTAAAATAAATCCTAACCTAAGTTACAATTAAACCTAACACTACTCTATCATTAAATTAATTAAATAAATTACCTACAATTACATACAATTAAATAAACTAAACTAAATTACAAAAAAAAACAAAACACTAAATTACAAAAAATAAAAAAATATTACAAGAATATTAGGCTAATTACACCTACTCTAAGCCCCCTAATAAAATAAAAAAGCCCCCCAAAATAATAAAGGTCCCTACCCTATTCTAAATTAAAAAGTAACCAGCTCTTTTACCGGCCCTTAAAAGGACTTTTTGCGGGGCATGCCCCAAAGTAATCAGCTCTTTTGCCTGTAAAAAAAACACAATACCACCCCCCAACATTACAACCCACCACCCACATACCCCTACTCTAACCCAAACCCCCCTTAAATAAACCTAACACTACCCCCCTTAAGATCTCCCTACCTTGAGTCATGTTCACCCAGCCGGGCCGAAGTCTTCATCCGATGGGGCAGAAGAGGACATCCAGACCGGCAGAAGTCTTCATCCTATCCGGGCAGAAGAGGACATCTGGACCGGCAGACATCTTCATCCAAGCGGCATCTTCTATCTTCATCCATCCGACAAGGAGCGGCTCCATCTTCAAGACCTCCGGCGCGGAACATCCTTCTTCCCTGACGACTACCCGACAAATAAAGGTTCCTTTAAGTGACATCATCCAAGATGGCGTCCCTCGAATTCCGATTGGCTGATAGGATTCTATCAGCCAATCAGAATTAAGGTAGGAAAAATCTGATTGGCTGATTCAATCAGCCAATCAGATTCAAGTTCAATCCGATTGGCTGATCCAATCAGCCAATCAGATTGAGCTTGCATACTATTGGCTGATCGGAACAGCCAATAGAATGCGAGCTCAATCTGATTGGCTGATTGGATCAGCGAATCGAATTGAACTTGAATCTGATTGGCTGATTCAATCAGCCAATCAGATTTTTCCTACCTTAATTCCGATTGGCTTATAGAATCCTATCAGCCAATCGGAATTCGAGGGACGCCATCTTGGATGATGTCACTTAAAGGAACCTTCATTCATCGGGTAGTCATCAGGGAAGAAGGATGTTCTGTGCCGGTGGTCTTGAAGATGGAGCCGCTCCTCGTCGGATGGATGAAGCTAGAAGATGCCGCTTGGATGAAGATGTCTGCCGGTCCAGATGTCCTCTTCTGCCCGGATAGGATGAAGACTTCTGCCGGTCTGGATGTCCTCTTCTGCCCCATCGGATGAAGACTTCGGCCCGGCTGGGTGAACACGACTCAAGGTAGGGAGATCTTCAGGGGGTAGTGTTAGGTTTATTTAAGGGGGGTTTGGGTTAGAGTAGGGGTATGTGGGTGGTGGGTTGTAATGTTGGGGGGTGGTATTGTGTTTTTTTTTACAGGCAAAAGAGTTGATTACTTTGGGGCATGCCCCGCAAAAAGCCCTTTTAAGGGCTGGTAAAAGAGCTGGTTACTTTTTAATTTAGAATAGGGTAGGGACCTTTATTATTTTGGGGGGCTTTTTTATTTTATTAGGGGGCTTAGAGTAGGTGTAATTAGCCTAATATTCTTGTAATATTTTTTTATTTTTTGTAATTTAGTGTTTGTTTGTTTTTTGTAATTTAGTTTAGTTTATTTAATTGTATGTAATTGTAGGTAATTTATTTAATTAATTTATTGATAGTGTAGTGTTAGGTTTAATTGTAACTTAGGTTAGGATTTATTTTACAGGTAATTTTGTAATTATTTTAACTAGGTAGCTATTAAATAGTAAATAACTATTTAATAGCTATTGTACCTAGTTAAAATAAATACAAAGTTGCCTGTAAAATAAATATAAATCCTAAAATAGGATATTTTTTTTCAGCACAAACTGCCCCATTGTTTCCTATGGGGGAATCATGCACGAGCACGTTTTGCCAGCTTACTGCTACCCTAAGCAACGCTGGTATTGAGGGTTGAAGTGGGGTAAATTCGTCTCAACGCACCCTTTTTGGAGCCTAACGCAGCCCTTCAGACAACTCTAAATACCAGCGTTGTCTTAAGGGTGCGTTGGAAAAAAAAGCTGCGTTAGCTACGCGGGTCTTTACCGACAAAACTCTAAATCTAGCCGAATGAATCCTGCCTTATTTATATGTTGTTGTTGTTTTTTTTTTATGTTTTTAGCTGATTCTTTACTTGATCTTGGGTGGAAACGGATGTAGCCTTTTGGGATATCTTTTTTTATAAATTCTTTATTTATTTACAACCAACAATGCATTACAGAATATACAGAATAATTTTAAACCCTATATAGGGTACAACTGAAAAAGTACTTCATAACAGTGTATAACAACAAAAAAGGAAAAAGAGTTTCCATTGTTAACTTGAGCATTAACACATTGTTGGAATTTTGTTTTTCTTTTTTATCTGAAGAAGAGAGTAAAAGAAAGAAGAGAAAAGAGAAAAGGGAGAAAAAGAAAGAGAAAAAAAGAGAAAAGAAAGAGAAGGAGAAAAAAAAAAAAGAAAGAAGAAAGGGGGGAGGGGAAGGGGATTGATTTACCATATCCCAAGCAGAACCAGATCCGAATTTCGGAAAGGGTATACTAAAAATTCAATTTCATTCGGAGGGAGTGCTTTTATAAACATTGACCATTTAAAAAAAAAACTGGTAATATCCTGATTATTGTCTATATTAGTATCAATTTGTTCGAGAAGGCATTGTTTGTTTAGACAATTTTTAATTTCTAATATGCTAGGGACTGTTCGGATTTTCGATTTTTTAAAGATAAGGTATCTATCGGCCAGTATAGTCATATAAATAATTTTAGTGTTAAGTTGTTTATTCTCTGAGTGAGAGCAGAGAAAGACCATGTTCACTGAAGACAGGATCAGAGAAGGGTTATTCAATATTTTGCGAAGCCAAAGTTGAACTTTAAGCCAAAAATTTCTGATTTTTGGACAGGTCCATAGCATGTGCAGAAGGTTTGCCAAGGGGAGAGAACATTTGGGGCATATAGTAAAATTAGAGTTTCCGCATTTAAACCCCTTTTCTGGGGTATAATGGGACATGTGTATTAACTTCAGATGAGACTCCCTCCACGTAGAGGAGAGAGTTGCTCGTGTAGCTTCTTGAATTGAAAGGTGTGGTAATTTAGGGTTTAGTTCTTGCATTAATAATGTAGCCCATTTAATGCAAAGCTTATCCAGATTCATTGTGCCCCTATCTGAGACTAGGGCATTATAGCAGGGGGAAATTGACATGCATCCATTCTTAACTAATACAAGCCAGTTTTCAATATTTCCCAGTGACCAGTTCCAGCCATAGTCGATTATCAACTTTTGAGCGTAGTGTCTCGCTTGAAGATATGCGAAGAAATTTCTGTGTGGGAGGTTAAAATCACGCCTAAGAGAATCAAATGTTTTAACGAAGCGCCTTTCCATATCTAATATCTGACACACATTAGAGAGACCCTCATGCTTCCATTTTAAAAAGAGTGTTGAGTTTAGACCTGCGTGAAATTGGGGATTCCCCAGGAATAGAATGTATTTTGAAACTCGATGTTCTATAACTAACCTGTGCAAATCTTTTTCCATGCTAGAATTGGGTTATATATAGATCTTAGTTTCTTTATTTCAGATGGTATAAAACTAGTATTAGAATGAATAAGCGATGCAAGAGAGAGAGGACTTGTTATATTTTTTTCAAGGTTGTTATTTGTGACATAGTCTTTTAAAAATAACCAATCAGTTACTATGCGAGACAGGAAAGCATAGTTATAAGCCTTGAGATCAGGTAAAGCCAAACCTCCATACCTGACAGGAAGAGAAAGTTTCTGAAGAGAAATTCTAGACCTCCTGTTTTGCCATATAAATGATCGCAAAGCAGAATTACAAGAGGACAAGTCTTTCTTCCTTAATATCAAAGGAATGTTCTGAAGGATATAGAGCATTTTAGGAAGGAGGATCATCTTATATGCTGCTAAACGTCCCGATAGAGAAAGAGGTAGATTATGCCAATTTTTAAGAGTGTCTTTGATTTTATTTATGATTGGTGTAATATTCAAAGAATACCAGGTATTAGGAGATATCATTATTCCTAAGTATCTAAATGAATCCTGAACTATGGAGAAAGGTATTTTTGTGCAGGATTCCTTCGTCTGTTTAATCCAAAGGAACTCTGATTTAGTGATGTTCACCTTATATCCAGAGAAAGATCCGAATTGTTGTAAGATTAAGAGAAGTCTAGGTATGTTCGTGCTTGTATTAGTCATATATATCAGAATATCATCTGCGTAAAGTGCAATTTTTGACTCATGACTGCCTATCTTAATTCCCTCAAGTTGCTGTCTAATTAGTATCACAAGCGGTTCAATAGCGATATCGAAGAGAAGCGGGGACAAAGGACAGCCTTGCCTAGTCCCTCTACACAGTATTATGTCCTGTGAAAGAGACCCGTTAACTACCATCCTTGCGGAGGCATTTCGGCATAAATTTGCAACAAACTTAAGAAAGTTCCCTTTCAAGCCGAATTGTTCTAAAGTAAATAACAGATGACCGAGTCGAAAGCCTTCTCGGCGTCTATGGCTAAAATTGCCAGATCCGAATTGGGACCCTTCCCAGCTAGATGTAGGCCATCGTTTGCCCTGAGATAGTCAATAATAAGCATAAGTTCTCTTATTTTAGCAGAAGAATTCCTGTTCTTTATAAATCCAGCTTGATCAGGGTTGATGATAAGGGGTAAAAGCGATTGCAGCCGTTGAGCTAAAATAGAAGTTAGGAGTTTATAATCTGAGTTCATAAGAGCAATGGGTCTGTATGATTCCTCCATAGCCGGATCTTTCCCTTTTTTTAATAGCAGCGTCGTATACGATGCTACGAAGTTAGCTGTGGGCTCATTGCCCTGTGTGTATATATGGTTAAATAAAGCAGTTACGTGAGGTGTTATAATAGGCGATATCATTTTATAAAATTCATTGGGGAGTGCATCTGGGCCAGATGCTTTATTGTAAGGTAACTTTTGGATAGTGTTAGCCACTTCTAAGTTGGTTATAGGGCAATACAACTGTTCAAGTACATCAGATGATACTGAGGGGTGCAAAATTTTTATCCAGAAGTCCTCTCGTTGTATGATATTAGAGATTCCAGGGGTATATAAGTCAGTGTAATAATTGAAGAAAACTTGGACCAGGTCTTCAGGTGACCTAACTTTTTGACCTTCAGCATTTAAGGCATCTATCATCTGAGAACCCTTATCCTGCTTAAGAAGTTTTGCTAGAAGTCTCCCTGATTTATTCCCATGTCTATACAATTTTGCTGAAAATCTAATGTCTTTTTGTGTTGACTTATATAGAGCCAGTGAATCCCTCTCTCCTAGTGCCGCAGTATATTTAGCCCAATTCTGCTGTGTATTTTCGGTTAGATAAGAATTATAGGTGTTTGTCACTGCGCGTAGATGTTCATTCTCCCGTCTTTTAAGTTTCTTAGTTCGCCTAATAGTATATGCCAGAATTTCTCCCCTTAAAACCGCCTTTGCGGTTCCCCAGAATAAAGCGGGACGGTTTAAAGCTTCAGAGTTAAATAATGTGAATTCCCTAAATTTAGCTTTGAAACAGTTTTTAAACTTAACATCTGAGGTTAAATATGTGGGGGAAAAAAGCGATTATTCCTGTGGAAAAAAGCATCTGTTTGGAACTCAAGGGAAATGGGAGCATGATCCGATATGGCGATGGGTGAAATTTGAGCTGTAACTTTCAATTTGCATAAACATTCATCCAGTAGGAATAGGTCAATTCGTGAAAGTGATTTGTGTGCTTTTGATAAGCATGTGTAATCGTGTGTATCAGGATTTTGTAATCTCCATATGTCGTGGACTTTAAGATTACTAAACATTCTTAAAAACAGTTTTGCCTCTAATGTGTCCCTTTTAGTCTTTTTAATAGCAAGATTTTGTCTCAGTCTATCCAGAGGGTATTGTGGAGCCATATTAAAGTCTCCGCTCATTATTAAAAAACCCTCTGCACACTCCATGAGCCTGGCTTGCAACATCTCCCAAAAAAATGAATTAAAAACATTCGAGCATATACGTTGCATAGTGTATAAAAAGTATTGGCAATTTTTTTTTTTTTTTTAAATTTCAAGTTTTTATTGGTAAAGATTTCTCAGATACAACAGTGACATATTAAATAACTTGGAGCACGTAGGCTCCTACAGACAGTATGAACAGAAAAATTGGAACATTCAAAAATATGTCAAGTTAGAGTGCGTTCCTGAAATGAAAAAGTGAACGGAATATAGTTCAAGTCAGGTGGGGTGGGTTAATTAGGGTGGGGGGGAGGGATTAGGGAAAGAGGAACGGGAAGGTAATTGCTAGAGGCAAGGATTTGGTTCATAAGCGGGTGGTACTTGGGGAGGGTTGCCTAGTGTGTGTTTACTCTAGTGTTCGGGGCCCAAGTAGTGGTGTGGTTAGATTGCCAATCTGCCCACACTAATTCAAATAGGTCTGAATTATTTATAGAGGAAAAGATAGGTTTCTCCATATTGTAGATATATGCCATATAGTTTAGAATGTATGACCATTTTGGGGGCGTCACAGTTTTCCATGCCTTGGCTATTGTCGCTTTAGTCGCTGTTAGCAAATAAATTGCTAGATATGCTTGGTGCTTAGGTAATTTAGTGATGCCTATGTGCAAGAGGGCATTAGAAGGGGTTATAGGAAGTGTTATGCCTAATCTCCCTAACGTGCGGAAGCATGTACTCCATAAGGGTTTCAACTTGGGGCATTCCCACCATATGTGTAGGGAGTCTCCTTTTTTTCCACAATTGCGCCAGCATAGGGGAGAGGCAGAGACAAACATTTTATTAAGTCTCGCAGGGGTAAGGTACCAGTTCGTTAAGAGTTTATAATGTGTTTCAAAGAGTGTAACACAGTGCAGTGCTTTTTTAGTGAGGGAAATTACGTGTTGCCATACTTGTGGGTTCAGATTCAGGTTCAGGACTGATTCCCAAGTGAGTAAGTGAGGAAGTTTGTTCTCAGGGTCTGTGCTTCCTATTAAAGTGTAATGCATTGATAAAGGTCTGTGTAATTTGTTACCTTGTTGCCAAGTCGTTTCCCAGAGTGTACGGGGTCGGTGTAGCTCAGGTTGGAATCCCCAGCTAGTAAGAAAGCTCTTTAGTCTTGTGTATTCGTATGACATGTATCTGGGTAAGTTGGAGCCTGCCTTTATTTCTGAGAGTGTCATGAAGCGTGGGGTTGGTGAAGTAACCCAAAGGTCAGCTACAGTTTGTATTCCAAGTCTAGTCCAGCCATAAGGATGAGACTCCGGTAAGCCTCTTAGGAGACCTGTCAAGGGAGTAATAGGCGAAGGATGTGGGGCAATGTGTGGATAGTGTCTAAGCTTGTCCCACATGGCGAGGCATTCTCGTATTATGTTATTGCTAATGTCTGTGGCACGCCTTAGGTGGGCCGGAATCCAAATTAAGTCGGGCAGAAATATATGATTTGGGAGGGAGGCTTGTTCTATGGTTTTCCATTTACTAGGGGAGTCCTTAGCACCCCATTGTGAGATATGGGTGAGCATGGCTCCTTCATAATACCTAGTTATTGATGGGGAGGCTATACCTCCTCTACTAAGGGGGCTTTGAAGGATTTTGTGCGCCACTCTGGGGGGTTTGTGCTGCCATATATATTTTGTAAATTCACTCTGAAATTGGTGAAGGAGATATCCCGGGATACGGAGAGGGAGGCATCTAAATAAATAAGTAATTTTAGGTAGAAAGGACATCTTAAGGGCTGTTAATCTACCTATCCATGAAATGTGAGTATAGTCCCATTTGTCTTTCAAAGTACGCAGTTCGGTTAAGAGAGGCAGGTAGTTGTCTTTGATCATCTGAGGGATATTGTTCGATATCTTAACACCTAAGTGGGAGATGAAGTTATTGACGCAGTGTACTCTGTATTGGACCTTGATGGTGTCAACTGTGTTCTGTGGGATTCCCCAGGTGTAGATTTCTGTTTTATCTAGATTTAATTTGTAGAGTGACATGTCTCCAAAGGAGTTTAAGATTTCTATTAGTCTCGGGAATGAAGATAGGGGGTCTGACGAGAATATAGTAATGTCATCTGCAAAGAGTGCAATCTTGTGAATTGTGCCATGTAGGCGAATGCCATCAATTTTTTTATCTTGTCTGATTTGTTCTGCTAGTGGCTCGATTGCCAGGGCAAAGAGTAGGGGTGAGAGTGGACACCCTTGTCTGGTGCCATTAGATATTGGGAAGGGAGGTGAAGCAAAGCCTAGGCCTCTAACTACTGCTGTGGGAGTGGAATAAAGAGCCTGAATCGCTTTGATAATTTGATCTGGGAAACCAAAAATTTTAAGAATTTCCCATAAGTAGGACCATCTAACACGGTCAAAAGCCTTCTCTGCATCTAATGAGATAACAGAGAATGGCCTATTTAGTCTGGTGGATTCGGTGCAGATGTTTAGGAGACGTCTAGTATTGTCTGGCCCCTCGCGGTGAGGGATAAATCCTACTTGGTCTAAGTTTATGAGGTTCGGGAGTAATTTAGAGATACGTGTGGCAAATAGTTTAGCATAAATTTTAATGTCTAGATTAATCAAGGAGATTGGCCTGTAATTGGAGCATAAGGATGGGTCTTTTTGGGGTTTAGGAATAGTAATCACCGTTGCTTCCAAAAATTCCTGACTAAACCTACCCTGTTCTCTAGCGTGATTAAAAAATCTTAAGAGTAGTGGGGTTAGTTCGTTTATATATGTTTTGTAGAAGACTGCTGAGTAGCCATCTGGACCCGGAGTTTTAAAGGGTTTTAGATACTTTATTACATGTTTTTTTTTTTTTTTTTTTTTTTTTTTTTAATTTTTCAAATTTTTATTGATATTCACCAAGATGTACATATATACAAGTCGTTTACCTTGTGCGCCACGCAGGGCCCCCGATAGGTCAGAGACCTTGCAACAAAACAGATTATGCTTCATTATCCTTATAATTCTTTAGCATTATACAGGTCGTAGAAAAGAGAAAAAAAAAAAAAAAATAAAAAAAAAAAAAAAAAAACGCAAAATATACTCTCTCCCCTCTCCTCCACGCCCCCACATCCATGGCTTACTCTGGAACGGTCTATGTCCTATCCTCATTATCACAAATCCAGATATCTGGCAGATGTCCTGCTAGAACTTGAAGTTGCAGGTAAGACGAACTTTTAAATGGCCTAACTAGGGTCTTCTGTGTCTCCTCTGGAAAGGAAATAATAAAATTTTTCCACTCATTAAAAAACCTAGCTAGCTGGGTATCAGTAGGATTCTGAAGACTAAGTTGCTCAGATATATAATGGGAGGTCAATGCATTCTTGAATTCTTTTAAACTTGGTGCTGACTTAGCCTTCCAGGTTCTTAATATTAAGTTACGTACAAGTAGTATAATTATATTGATCATTTTATGGTTCGATACCAGATTTTGTGGTTTCACTAGAAAAAATATTTCTATAGGGCGTATAGCGTATTCCACTTTCAGGGTTGTTTTCGTCCAGTATATTACCTTGGCCCAGAATTGGGCAATTTTGGGGCATGCCCAGAAACAATGCCACATATCTGCCTCAACTGCGCTGCATCTAGAACACCTAATCGTTGTCTTATACCATTTAGTTAATTTTGCCGGGGTTAGATATGTCATTAAAGCCACTTTAATCTGGGATTCTCTCCACGTAGTTTGCACCCAGCTTTTCTGTATTACCTTAAAAGCATTCTCTATAACTTCTTCGTCTATATGTGGAAAAACTTTTTCCCATATAGTCACAATATGCTTTATTTGAACTCTATCTGTCTCATTAGTAAGAAGGGCATAGAATGGGGCGATAGAATAGGTACCAATTTGAAAATTATTGATACTGTTTTGGAGCTCACATAAAGACCATTCAGTCCCGTATTTTCTTTTGAGTTCATAGATAAAGTGTCTTATCTGTAAATAAGCATAAAACTCTTTATTAGACAATCCAAATTGGTTACTAATTTCCCCAAACGTTAAAAGTTCTAAGTCTGAGTTCAAGATTTGCACTACATATTCTAGCCCTTTACTGGACCAAGTTCTGAATACCTCATCTGTAACTCCTGGCGTGAAAGTCGGATTCCCAGTAATAGGTAAGTATTTAGACACATGGGGCGAGATATCGAGGCAGACACACAATTTTTGCCAAGCTGTGATGATGTTTTTAAAAGTTTCTAACATGAAGATCTGTGTAGGTAACGCTGTGATTGGGCAATGTAAAATAGCATCTAGACGATAAGGGGCTATTAATGTGGCTTCCCATTCTAATGGAGATATCTGATCCTGTCTGGTTATCCAATCGATTGCCGTTTTAACCCGTGCCGCTAAACTGTAAAATGATATGTTGGGGAGTGCCATACCCGCCGCTTCTATATTTTTCATCAGTCGTGCTACTGAGATTCTTGCTCTAGACCCTTGCCATAAAAATCTAGAGCAAGCCTTATTATATTGTATTATGTCTTTTTTGTGCATAGGTAATGGGATATTCTGAATAAGGTAAAAAATTTTAGGAAACAAAATAGTTTTTATGAGGGTAACTTTAGCGGACAAGGAAATAGGGAGGTCTATCCAGTCTTCCATTTTTTCCTTACATTCTGCGAAACATTTATTGTAGTTCAGCTTATACCATTCTTGTGGGTTTGGGTTCAATAAGATCCCTAAGTATGTTATGTAAGCAGTTTCTCTGAATGGATGCTTTATCGTTCGGGCTTTTTTATTTAACCAGAGAAGTTCTGATTTGACTAAATTAATTTTAAAACCCGAAATCCTACCAAAGATATCGACTATATCCAGGAATAACGGGAGGTTCTTGTTAATATTACTTAGACAGAGCAGAATATCGTCTGCGTACATCAGTAGGACCAATTTCTGTGTCCCGATACGTATTCCGTCTAACTGTTGGCGCAGGAGAATTGCTAATGGTTCCAGTGAGATGTTAAAAAGTAGCGGGGATAGGGGACATCCTTGTCGAGTGCCCCTAAATAATTTCACTGGTTGTGATAGATCTCCGTTAATAAGCAATGTGGAGATCGGAGCTGAATAGATGATACGTATCACTTCATGAATATGTCCCCTCAGACCGAACTGCCCTAAAGAAAAGAATAGGTGTTTCCATGTAACACGATCAAATGCTTTCTCCGCATCAATGGTTAAAAGCGCGAGATCTGTCATCGTGTTATTCCTAGTTATACTAAATTTGTACCAGAAGTAGTCAATTAATGTCATAATCTTACGTATGTTCCTGGTTGGGTTTCTCCCAGCCATAAAACCTGCTTGGTTCTCATGAATTATAAGACCGAGGTGGGGTTTTAGACGTTTTGCAAGAATCGATGTTAGCAGTTTATAATCGCCATTCAAAACCGATATAGGCCTATATGAGCCGGGCACCTCTGGGTCTTTGTTTTTTTTGGGATCAGCGTAATTACTGCTGCTGCAAAATAGGGTGAGCACTTATTATGTTCAATAAAATAATAATTAAATAGTTTAACTAGAGATGGGGCAATATGTAGCTGTAAAATCTTGTAAAATTCCGAAGGTAAACAGTCGGGACCTGCAGCCTTATTATTCTTAGCACCTGCAATTGCTTCCAGAGTTTCCTCTATGGTAATTGGGGCATTAATTTCTGCTAAGCTCTCGGCGGGGATTTTAGGCACCTTAATTTTATCCCAAAAAACCTCCTTCATTGTGTCTTGTTCTTCTGCCCCATATAGTTCTGAAAAGAACTCATAAAAAACTTTGGCAATATCTTTGCTAGATGTAAATCTCTCGGTACCTTTTCTAATAGCACTTATTTTGTTTTTATTGTTAGGTTTAATCAATCTTGCCACAAATTTAGCGGATCTACCCGCGAATCCACAATAAAGGGCTTTTTGACGTTGTGTTTCTGCTCTGGTTTCCTGCTTAATAAAAACATCTCGGGTGGATTTAGCGGAGATGTATTTCCGCCAGTGTAGGATCGAACGATCCGCAAGATATGTGCTATATGTGTTTTTGACATGCTGGGATAGTTGGATTTCTAGAGACCTAGCTTTCCTTTTCATTTTACAGAGATACGCTTTTATTTTGCCTCTTAACACAGCTTTAGCTGCTTCCCAGAACACTTCAGGTTTAAATTCATAGTCTCGGTTATGCCTCACATAGTCTCGCCACTGTTCAATCAACCAGTTGTTAAATTTTAGATTATTTATTAAGTATTTTGGGAAACATATAGATTGATTCATTCCCCTATCTGTCCTTGGGGACTTACATAATAATGAGATTATAGCGTGATCTGAGATCACTATTTCCCCTATCTCTGCCTCCCAGTTTAGACCAGTCAAAGATTCAGCAATCAAAAAAAAATCAATCCTGGAAAGTGCCTGCTGACCTTTTGACATACATGTATAGGCTCTTAGGTCCGGGTTCTGTATCCGCCAAATGTCTATCAGCCCCAATTGAAAACAAAATCTCTGAAGAATACGTGTCTTTTTATCAGGCTTAACGTTATTTGTTCTATTAAGCCTATCAAGAGAGGGATCTGCTATTATGTTAAAATCCCCTGCTATAATGAGGTTCTGACCTATAAATTTATGAAGGTAAGAGACAAGTTTGTCCCAGAATATTTTATCAGTATTATTAGGTCCATATATGTTACATAATACGTATCGTGTCTTATTATGTGTTAGTTCTATAATTATAAACCGCCCTTCTGGATCTGTAATATGGGCATCTATCTTATAGTCAAATCTTTTGTTCAATAGAATTGCTACTCCCCTTTTGCGTGCATTAAACGGGGAAGCGATCACTTCCCCAACCCAATTGGTCTGAAGTTTCGGGATTTCAGTAGCTGTTAAATGTAGCTCCTGTACGAACGCAATATCTGTTCTAGTTTTAGCCAATTGTTTAATTATTGCTTTTCTTTTAATTGGGGAGGTGATACCTCCAACGTTCCAGGAGGTTAGCTTAAATGGTACAGCCATAATAGGGATATAAGATATATTGTACTCCTACAGGAAAAATACAGAGCATATTTATGGAAGGGAGGATTGGAGGGGGGTGTAGTTGGAGAGAGGAGGGAGGCAGAAAAGGGAAGATGAGGAGAGAAAAGAAGAGAAGAAAAAAAAAAAAAAAAAAAAAAAAAAAAAAAAGGAAACAGCAACAACAACCAACATAATATTTTCTTCTGGTTAAACAGTGCCATATGTCTCTGGCATTCTGGGTATAGACACATACAGAAAAGGAATCGGACATTAATATCATACGAAAAAACAACATTAAAAATAGTTTTCTCTCTTTTTTCTCTCTTTCTCTCCTTCTTGGCTCTTGCCATATCTCTAATACCCTGAAACCTAAGAGAAGAGAAAAAAAAAAAAAAAAAAAAAAAAAAAAAAAAAAAATTGTGTCTCTGGCACTCTGGGTATAGACACATACAAAAAAGGAACCAGACATTAATATCATACAAAAAAACAACATTGAAAATAATTCTTTTTGGCTCTCGCCAAAAAAAAAAAAAAAAAAAAGCCAATTAAAAAATTTTTCCCGAGCAGTAGCCCGCGTAAATTTTCCTCCCTTTAAACAATGCCTCATATCTCTAGTACTCTGTGTGTAAACAAAAACAGGAAAAGAATCAAACAGTGAAATCATGCAGAAAAACAGTATTAACAATATTTCAGGATTAGCACTCTGTAGGTAAATAAAAACAAGAAAGGAATCGAACAGTGAAATTAAACAGAAAAACTGCATGAACATTATTTCAGAACCGCCCACCCCTGCCCATGGTTCAGTGCTAGGTTTAACATAAATCATCATTGTGTAGAAAGCTGTATTTACAGTAGGCTTGTCTAGTTCTTACTATTTAAGGGTCACATTATTCCAAGCTCTCTACCTAATGCCCGAGCTTCCTTACTATCGTTTGCTGTATAAGAGTGGCCTGCTTTAGAAATTAGAAGTTTGGCTGGGTAGACAAGTCTAACAGTGCACCCGGCTTCCGTAAATTTTGAAAAAAAAGGGGACATTATTTTCCTTTTGGCCATGGTCTCTGCCGAAAAATCTTGGAAGATCAGTATTTTGTTATTATCAATAAGGACAGATCTCATTTTCCTGTAATACGTCAAGTACAAAACCTTATCCTGGAAATTCACAAACTTGAAAATAACAGTTCTAGCTTTTGGTGAGGTGTTACTATCCTTAGGGGGGCCTATTCTGTGTGCTCTTTCGATCAGAAAAGGTGTAGGGGGAGGAGGAATCATAAGGGCCTGAGGGAGGGTGACAGAAACAAAATGAAGCAGATCTTGATATTCTACTGTTTCAGGGAGACCAATGACCCGAAGGTTATTGCGCCTCGACCTATCTTCAAGGTCTTCTAGGCGTTCTTGTAATTGTGCAATAGTTTTCCCTTGAACAGTAATATCAGAGCTATGGGTATTTATTCTGTCCTCCGCCTCTGAGACCCTAGTCTCCACCTCCGTTAACCTTGCCGTGAATTGTCTGAAGTCATCTTTTAAACTGAGAATCTCTGCTTTAATTTCAGCCTTAATTAGGTCTAGATGAGGGGTCATCAGCTTTGCTACTTGTGCAGCGAATTCTGTCGTATCATTAATCCCCACATTAACCGCTCCTTGGTCTTGTGAGACCTCAAGCACATTTTCCATATTTTTAGCATTGCCCTTCTTATCTTTTTGTCTTGGTGGCATTTTAGGTGAAGAACCTTTTGGAAATGTAATAAATCTGTCCATTCACCGTGATATTGTGTGAATGTGTAGTGAAGAAAGGGGGAGAAAAAAGAGAAAAAAAGAGAAAGAAAAGGAAGAATTCTGTGGGAAGGTGGCTGCGGGGCCACTTAATCTAAATCAGTGCAAGAGTGTAACTGTGAACACAAAAATAAAAAGAACAACCAATTTTAAAAAAGTGTTATGGTGAGTGTCGCTCACTAGTGTTAATATAAATGCCGGAAAGACAAAAAAAAAAAAAAAAAAAAAAAAAAAAAAGAAAAAAAGAGAGAAAGAAAGAAGTGAAAACTGTGATAGATAGAGAAACAGAGAAAATAGATAGATAGAAACGAGACAAAAAGAGAGAAGAACAACAAGAAGAGGTCTCAATTTAACGCTAAATAGTCTGTGCCTCTAATTATCGTATTCGGCTGTCTTACATTTCTAGATCCCCCTGCAGCCCTTAATTTATACTGTTATATTTCCACCGTTGCAGAAATTTGGTTAAGGTTGACACTTTATACAGATCTTAACAAAGAAAAAAAAAAAAAAAAAAAAGTCAATTCTAGTGCTTCTTATGGGTTGATCAGTTAAGATACATTCTTACATTACCAGCATATATACTGTTGCAAATAATATCTGATCCTAAAGATGCAATAGAATATTCTTAATACTCTGGATAGGCGTCTCTTTTTTCCCCTTTCTTCCTTTGACTATAAGGTTGCCAAGGTTTCTGATAATAGGGGAAAAAAACACAAGAAAAAACAGGAGAAGGGGCAGCAAAAAATGGCAATATCACATCACATTAAGTATTCTTTTTCTTTGCTTTAAGTCTTTATATGGGCCGCCAATGACTCTACTTTATGCTTTGGCCCGTAGCAGGGATCCCTGTATAGTCGCTCTTTAAGAGGGGGTTCACTGACCCAATGTATCCACCAAAGAAAAAAGGTTAAAGAGTACCTGAGGTGGGATCCCCTTTGTCCTGTGGCACAGGTCCGCCTTTTGTTGAAAGTTTTCTCCCGTACCACTGTTTGCTCTCGGATAGGAGCCAAGAATATACGGCCGTCTAGACTTATCGAAAGGGTAAAACCAGGATTCTAAGCCAGCCAAAATTCAACAACAGTGGTAGCAAAAAGACTTGCTTCAGGCCCACACAAAGGTTTACCTCTGCCTGTTTTGGGTCCTCTGGGGCCTCTGAGTCATGCAGGTGCCTCTTATTCGACCCTGTTTGTGTGAAAGCTGCCACCAGGTGCGGCCAGGTTCCAGAGAACACCGGGTCCTCAATCTCCTTAGGTGCTGCCTACAGTCCTGCAGGTTTAGGTGGATTCACTGCAATACGCTGTTTCCAAAGTTCCCAGTTCGAGCAAGAAGCCCTGTAAGCAGCAGTCCCGCCGTGCAGGACACGGAGACACCTGCCCCTCAGTCCAAACAAACTCCCCGGGTACTCGGGAGCCTCACGAGGGGTATCAGTGAGAAGAGCCGTCAAACACTGCACTATGCCTTTGCCTTTGCTGCACTGGTCCGCAGCTTCTTTCTTTCCTTGGCGGCGATGCACCTCACAAACTCCGAACGTGCTGCACCTGCAGAAAAGACCAGCCGTCTCTCCGTTCGTCCTCCAACCACTGCTGCAGGAGCCAGGAGGAACAGGGCAGTCTATCCTCGGCGCCGTCTGTGCATCACCTGTCCACCTTGAGGCATCTGCCAAGAATGGCGCTTTGTTTCTGGTAAGTGATTTGGTATGGTATAGTTTGCCCGGGAAACAAGACAGCTTCTCCGGGTGCTCCTAGCCACAGAGCAGTTGTGCCTTCTTAGTGACTTCCCATCCGGGATCCGCAGATCATTAGCCAGCCCGAATATCTTTCATTAGGGCAAGGCTCATGTCGGAAGGCTGTAGCGTAGTGTAGTTCCTATCGTATAGGAGAATAGAGCCGTCAGTAGCAACCAGCACTCTACCTGCGTGCTACCTGTTGGCCCCACCCACAGCCGGAAGTCCCCGTGAGTCTTCTTTTCTGATTTTCCATTAGGAACCTTTATTACATGTTTAATTTCCTTAGAGGTGAAGGGGGATAAGAGTGTTTCTTGGTCGTCAGGTGACAAAGAGGGGAGATTTAGGCTGTGAAGGTAGGAGCGTATTTTGTCAACAGGAGTTAGTTTGTCGCTTGCATTTTTTTCTAGATTGTACAGGTTTGAGTAGAATTTCTCAAAACAAGTACCGATGTCTGAGGGTTTGCGGTGTGTCTGGTTCTCAAAGTGGATCTGGTGAATTCTTGAGGTACTCGCTCTGTTTTTGAGTTTATTTGCTAGTAGTGTATCTGCTTTGTTACTCTTATGGTAAGTAATCTGTTTCAGTTTAAATAAGTTAGCCTGAGTGCGTTTTAGCTCTAGTTGGTTAATATGGTTTTTGATCTGTATAATTTGAGCTGTGGTATCATCTGAGGGTGTACTCCTATTTAGGAGTTCTAGTCGGCGCAATTCAATATGAGACCTGGAAAGGGGAAGGCCAGATAGTTTTTTAAGATGAGCTTGTTTTTTAATTATGAGACCTCTAAAGGTGGCCTTTGCCGCCCCCCATAATGTGTCGTCCCTGACCTGATTATTGTCGTTAGTTTGGCGGTAGAAGGTTATGTCTTTTCTCAAGGTTTCCTTAAATGCAGCATCCTGTAGGATGTCATGCGGAAGGCGCCAAGAAGGTTTCACAGTATGTCGCCCCGCTGAGCGGAGAGTTACTGAGACTAGGTCATGATCAGACCATGGGCATAGGGAGATGTTAGAATGTTTGACTAGGTCAAGGGTTTCTGCTGAACAAAAAACATAATCGAGTCTGGAGTACGTTTTATGAGGGAATGAGAAGTGAGTGTAGTCTCTATCTCTAGCATGAAGTGAACGCCATACATCGAAGTAACAGAAGTGGGTAATTATTTGTCTGAACTTTTGGGAAAGTTGAGCAGGAGGGGTAGTGTGTTTTGTCCGGGCAGTTCTCTTTCTGTCTAGTGCTGGGTCCCAAGTCATGTTGAAGTCCCCTGCTAGTAAAACTCTGCCTATTTTTATCTGGTCAACTGTGTGTAGGATCCGTTTGAGGTATCTAGGCTGATGTGAGTTAGGTAGATAGATAGAAACTAAGGTATGATCAGTATGGTCTAGCTTACATGTTAGAATGAGAAATCTAGATTGGGGGTCTTTTAGGACTTGGATTGGTTCATAAGCTATTCTTTTATGGATTAAAATTGCCGTACCTCTAGCTTTTTTCGAAAAAGAGGTATATTCGAGGACAGTGTAGTCTTTAGATATTGTGTAAGGAGGATTGTCTGACGACCAATGTGTTTCCTGAAGGAATGCTACGTCAGGGTTATGGAATTTGAGTGATCTAGCCAAAAGGCTACGCTTATGTGGGGAGTTCAGGCCTCGTACATTGTGGGTTAGTATTTTAAGGGGTGGCATAGAGAGGTATGGAGAGTAGGTCAGATCTTTTAATACTGAGAGTTAGTGTGAGTGGGGAGGATAGGGGGAGGGAAAAAGGCAACAGATAGTGTGAAGAAGAATTAGCGAAAATAGTTCGCTATGGTGGAGCCCTAGTGTGGGCTGCCTGTGATGGGGGGCGAGAAGCTAACAGAAACAGGGGTCTTTGGAATGGACCCTGCTCCGCAGTAATCATTGTAAATTAACTTGCTATTACATATGTGCAATACTTAAATTAAGATAACAACCTTAAACAACAATCTAACACATAACTTAAATGTACTATCTAATAGTAAACTTTTCCAACTTTAACTCAGTCTCAGTTATGATCTGTTGGAGACAGGTCAAATTTCCAGGTGAAATAAAGTCTAGGTAAGTTCCGTTAAAGGTTACCAGGCATGTTTTTACGGTGGGTTAGTTTTAGGTTTCTTGGCTCTCTGCTCTTTGATAGTCCATTCGGGAGCCGAAGCTCTCAGCTTTGGGTGGGTTGGCTTTTAACGGTGGAGGCTGTTCCTGGTGTAGACCCCATGTGGTCAGGAGAGCCATACCCTGAGGTATGGAGTTAATTGTGTGGCTCTGGTTGTTTCTGGTGACCACTAGGTTTGTAGGGTGGCCCCACCTGTATTTAATATTGGCCTTCCTGAGCGTCAGGGTAATTTGTTGAAAGGTTTTACGGTACTGTAGGGTATGAATTGAAAGATCAGGCAAGAGTTGAACATCCTTAAATTTTTCTGGCATAGGCGGTCTTTTGAAGGCTGCTTGCATAAGTTTGTCTTTATATATGTAGCTGTGAAAACAGACTATTACATCTCTTGGTTTGTCGGCTGGAGTAAGTCGTGATCTTAAAGCTCTATGGGCTCTCTCCATTGTATCAGTGTGTCCATCTGGGGTGCCCACTAGTACTGCAAACAGTTCCTTTAGGTAGGGTTGGAGATGAGTATTTTCTACGGTTTCTGGGATACCCCGAAACCGGATATTATTTCTGCGAGATCTGTCTTCGATGTCTGCCATTTTAAATTCAAGTTGAGTCATCTGATCTGCTAGGGTTTCGGAGTAAGTGAGCAGGTTTGATTGGTCTACTGCTAGATCATCCTGTTTCCGCTCTAGTGCTTCAACTCTTTCTCCAATCTCTGAGATTTCCTTTTTCAGTTCCGCAGAAGACCGTTGAATTTCCTGGGTAATAGAGCGCGTTTGACTGGCCAACATATGCTGTAGGGTAGCCTTAGTAATGTAATGATGTGATGGCGCTTCTGAGCGCACACTAGAATGAGATTCAGCATCGATCGACTCAGGGTCGCTCATCTCCTCGTTGGTGACAGGGTTAGAATCCTTTCCTGATTGAGTAAAGTGATCATAAACAGTCTTCTGAGTGGTAGTGGAGGGTTTCCCCTGACGCCTGGGCCCGTGGGGCATTGTGTTAAGACTGTTAGGTATGCCTGTAGGTTAAAGATTAACACCAACCTTCTCTTATAGAGCGCTCTGAAAACAATCTGAAAAGTATAAAGCACCGTACATTAAAGTTTACTAGGTCTGATATGTATTGCTAGACTGCGGAGCAGGGGTCAATAACATTTTCTATATTTATGACATTTTGTTACAGCATCAAATAATAGATAGTAATTGAACCCTTCGATTTCAACATATAAATGCAGGTATGTGAGTCACTGGCACCCCAGGGAGTGGTGGGATACGACTATACAGAAGGGAAAAAGGAGAGGGAAAGTGACCAGCCCAGACTGGCTGGACCGGAAAGGGAGAGGTGCCAGAGAGAATTAGCAGACAGTGTAACTCAGCGGGATATTGAGCAGGGGTGGATAAGATACCTTGCTATTAAGTCCTTAAATTGTTCACTATGCAGCAGTAGGTATGGGAAAAAATGTACCTGTGAGAAAATATCAAAAAAGAGCCTACAGCTAACACATATTACAGTATAAAAGCATTCAGTTTGAATTATGATAAACGGTAAATACCAATCCAATAAAGAATTAGCTAGTAACCTTTGTTAAGCCCACTATAATTTAGATTCAATGTATAAGCAGCAGAATAGACTTCTGTAATCCTGTGGAAACAAAAGATATAATAACAGCACACTGTATGAAATTACACTCCAACTCAGGTTGCAAGCCTGAGGATTATAAGATTGACGCAGCAACCTATTTATCTTAACTTTGTGATTCTAAAGATTAGTGTCCTCATATCTTGTACAAGTGTTTATATTGAGATTACTTTTTGTTAAAAGCTGCAGATGTTCATGCGTTAGAACACTCAGGCAACAAGTAGAAAATGCACCATGACATAGATATGGATATAGTGTAGGAAGGGCTGTGCAGCTATAAGCTCAGTTCTGTGAGAGTTTTTGCAGATCTCCTGATTGACTGACTGTATCCCCTATCTTTGCAAAGTCACTGTATTACGTCAGTTAGGATGACACCTTCACACAGCTCTGTATTTTATGCTGTAAAATATGTTTTGTCTTTAAAGGGCTCACTTTAGGGTGCTGGTATACAGTTCAGAGTGTATATATGGGAGAGATGTGTTATTCCCAAAATGGCGTAGATTCGCGCCTTTCTAGCGCTGTTGAAGGCAAGTAAGCCCCACTGCCCGCCTCTGAGTCTGAACAGTCACCGGTGTACTTGTTCCCAGGCCCCAATGTGGTGGGCTGTGAGGAATGTAGAAAAAGTTATGGTTTCTGTGTTTGCGTGTAGTACTTCTATTTCATTTTATGCCCCAGAAGCTTAGATGCTGAATTCACTCAGTGCCTTTAGCGTATTTGCAGGCCCCCACGCCTGCTGGTGTAAGTGTCTAGGGGCTTAGTGTAGCTATTTTGTCTTGGGCTCAGGTTTCTCTATCAGGGGTTGTCAGGTGTGTTTAGTACTATGGTACTCACGCTTAGCTGGACTCCAACTTTTCTTTTTTGCTTTTTCTCCCCAGTTGTAGGCACTGTGAGGGACACTCCTGTGTGTTGTAGTCGCTCCGGTAGCTGCAGCTGTGGGTCAGATGGGAGCCGTTATCCAGGAGCTGCAAGTATTCGCTCCCCACGTGGCCCACTAACTAGTGTGTCAAAATGGCGCCACCTCCGTGCGGCTGAAGGAGCCGGGACTACAAGCCGACCCAGTTGTGAGAGAGGTGAGCGATCAGTCCGGGGATGTGCTGAAAGCTGTAGCACCGCAAAAGAGACTGGCTCCGTAGTGCTGGGTGACCCAATAGGTAGATTGTGCGCCTCAGAGTGTCCGGTGTTAGGGCTCCCACAGGAAGGGTTGTGCAATCGCTGCCCTGCTTTGCAGTCTCCTCATTCAGGGCTAATTGGGGTGATAGGTGACAGAGTAGGTACGGGACAAAGAAAATGAAGGACAATCAAAAGGAATAAATAAATAAATAAGTAAAAAAGGCTAAGATTTAGAGATACTTGTGGGAATTATAAGATAAAAGCAGGAGCTCTGCAGAAGTGCGACCAGCTTCTCCCGGTGTTGGCTCCGCCCCCCGTATTGGCAATTTTAACCTTTAGTATAAGATATTTCCCTTCTTGATCTGATTCAGTGCTCATTATCTCGTAATTGAGTTTTTACCCAGCAGAATGGCCACTCCTCCTTTGCGTTTCACGCTAGGGGAAAAGAAAACTTCTTTTACCCATGAGGACTTTAATTTGAGAACCTCTTCGGCTCTCAGATGGGTCTCTT
>NW_026511724.1:0-7226 GCF_027579735.1 Bombina bombina
CCAACCAGTGATGATGACGAAAAAGAATCCAAGGCGGAAATCCAGAATCCAGAGGAATACAAAGAGATTTTCCAGCCCAGATGTGCAATTTGTGAGTGGGTTTGCTGAAGAGAATAAGCAATTATTTCATAAATGTATCAAATATCCTCTGTTTGCTGACTTACCACCTCCCGCTTTCTTCCTTCACTCTTCACGTTATAAGATGTTTACTATTCTGAATTTATGTATTCGAATCTATTCTATTTTTTCCCCAGCACGGACTCCTCCTCGTGACACTGAACCGTTTCCAGCTCCCCTTGAAGATGGTAAGTTACAAAAAAAGGAACTATACCCATTCATCATTATTACTGAAAAATAACACAACTAGTGTGTGTGTGTGGGGGGGGGGGGGGGGGACTCTAAACACTTTCTGAAATGTATTTCCGAGATTCCGTTCCAAATTTATAATTGCCCTCCACAGTTTGTTTGTTTTAGCAGGGCATGTTGCCTTTATTATTTTTTGCAATTAATTTTTTGTTAAGATATACAGCAAATGCAAAAAAAAAGAGTAAATTAAATTGCAAATCATGTTTAAAGGTTTAATGTGATCAATAAAACAGAATATAATCCATAGCTAGCATACAGTGACACTGAAATCTGAGACATGCACTATATGGTAAAAAGTATGTGGACACCCGTACAAATTGTTTAGTGGTTTCAGCCACATCCATCGCTTTCAGGTGCATAAAATCCAGCACATAGCCATGGAATCTCCATAGACTAAGATTGGCAGTATATAAAGGATTGTACTGAAAAGCTGTGTTACTTTAAAAGTGGCATCTGTATAATGGGTCAGTTTGGAGAGAGGATGTAAACAACAAAATCTTATGTCATTTAGGCAACATTTATATGTCATAAAATAATATAGGTTATACATGTAACCTAAAGGTAGTTCAGAATAAGTCTGGATTTTTATATTTATATATATATATATATATATATATATATATATATATATATATATATATATATATATATATATATATATATATATATAATATATATATATATATATATATATATATATATACACACACACCATAGATTCCGGTAAGATAGTTTCATTTTACTTTATTTTTCAATGTACTGTAATGTGAATGTTTTCCCGAGAGGCTACCACCTTGCAAGTCTATCTTATCAGAAAGGTCTCAGTGAGTCTCTTTTAGTATCTTGGAATCGAGGGTTAATATCTCCTGAGGGGGTTTATTGAACAGGGGGATTATAATCATGTTTGTTTATGTGATTCAACCTGCTTATGTGTGATGTTTATGGGCTTGTGGTATGGAACATTAGGGGCCTTTTGGACGTGACGCAGCCTTTTGTTTGGGTGTGCTTTTTTGGACTGTACGGTTCACCTTGTGTCGGGTGTGATTACGTTCCGTTTTCCATTTCCGCATTCCCGACCATGTGGCGAAGGAAATATTCTAGTCTGGTCATAGGAGGTGGTGAGTGCCCCAGCCATTGTGGGAGTCAGGTGCTGTTTTTGTTTTACTACTTTAGTCCATATTTATATATCCTCTACCAGTTATGAAGGATTCTGTAATTTCAGATTCAGTTACGGAGGATTCTGATACTGAGACTATTTTGATTTCCGATTCTGTGTCAGGTGACGAATCCGGACTGGCCTCGTTGACACATGTCAACCAGTTTTGTTTCTTATGCCAATTTAGAGCGCCTGGTTTCTCGGGCTTGGGTAATCAAGGGACAGCTGAGCCATCCGCCTCTGGGGGTCCTGTCCTCCGAGAGGCGAGTTCCCTTCCAATTCATACTTCTACACATGTTGGTAACCCAGTTTCTGATTCCTCCATGTAGGGTGGCATGTCCCCCCCAGAGCTTGCAGCATGTTTTCGCATCCACATAATCTTTGCGACTGTTCGTCTGCAGAGTCCAGACGTTTTATTTGAGAATGTGTTCGTGCCCTATTGTCCCGGGCCTTCCGCCTTGGGGAGGGCCTCTACAGTTCCCCGCGGGTGTAACTGTCCCTGAGTGTTGTGCCTTTCGTTACAGGATTGCGCAACTTCGCGTATTGCTCAGACATGTTTTTCAGTTATTGAATGACACTATCGTTACAAGATACAGGATTTTCAGTCTGCTAATTTGAATGGTGCACCTCATTAGACATGTGGGGATGAGGTAATCTCCTGAATGTCATTTGATTGAGATCTTTCCAAGTCTTTTTTTGAAGGATAGGGCTCTGTTTGGCTGGTCCTGTGGGTATGCCTGTGTCTTTTTGGGCGATAACCTCCGGGTTGCCTTATAAAATAAAAATTGTATCAGATGGGGATGTCTTTTATTTGGTTTTGTTTCCTTCGGGAAACCTTCTGGGATCGATACTCTTTGTTCTTCTTTGGACGTTGTTTTGGACACGTTAGTCCTATGTTAAAATGTCTGTTTTCTTTTTTTCCCCCTATGAGGGAGAATTTGGCTTACCATTTAGGACCCTAAGTGCAGGCTGGTCCTGTTGGGTTGTTCGGTCTTGCGGCTGTTCAGACATGTGGCGCTGTTCTGCTAAGCTGGTACGGTAGAAGCGCAGAGTGCTCAGGTTTTCATTGGTTGTCATGTTCAACTAAGCATTCAAGAGTACCTGTGGGGTCCGTAAGGCGGGATGGATTCTTTCAGTCCTTATAGCCTTCAGTCATAGGTGACCGGGTGAGGGGAGTTTTTCACTCTATCTGACATCTGATATCATCAGAACCTAGTGTTTTCCTCCCTCATGCGGGTGAAGGTTGGAGGGCTTAGTGCCCCGTTGCCGCAGTTTGGCCTTCGGTTTCAGGGTTCTGGATTGCCTTGTGGGCCTAATCCAAAAGCTTGTATCAGATTAGGCTGTTTTGCAGGCGGAGGGTTTTCATTTTGAAACCAGTTGCAGCTCTTGGCACCTTGCAGGTGTGCGCTCACGCTTTTTATAGTGTATCTAGATATTGCTCTTTCTCTTGACGTGTACTGTCTGAGTGGAAACCTTTGGGTCCCCTTCCTTTGTACCGGGTGTGTTGAATCTCCTTTTAGAGGACCTGTATTCCGGATGATGGTTGATCCCTGTGGGGACTTAGTTTAGCTTGGGGTTTCCTGAAGCTGGGAAGGCTTAGCGCCTTTTTTCTTCCCTGTGTCCTCTGCTGGTGTGGAGGTGATGGGGAGACTAGCCCTGCTAGAGGTTTTTTTTTTACCTTGAGGTATCCCTTATGTTGTCCTGAGGCCTTAAGATGTCTCTACTTAAGACTTCTAGCCTTGCTCCTCAGAGCTTTGGACTTTGGCTAGGGGTGGTTCCTTCCTTGGTCAGGGCTTTCGAGTTCTTCTCGCTATCCGGATTCTCTGGGTATGCATTCATATCCCTTGTCTCTGGCCAGTTGGGGGGTTTAGTTCTAGGGTAAGGTTGCCTGAACTATTAGGTGCCCGGACCTGTTTTCTCCTGAGACTTCCGATTGCTGAGGCTTCGCTTGGCCTTTTTGGAATCTTGGATCTCAGGGCTGGTTGGGGTGTTCCATGGTAGTGGGAACTTGGGCTATGCCTGGTCATGGTTGGCCAGGTTTTCGGAGTATTTATTACTTTTTGCATCAGGGTAGCCCATGTCATCTAGTGGTTAGCTGTTTGGTTTACGCCTCAAGTGTTGTTGGTTCATAATCAGCTGCGGGCGATGGATGTCCAATTTCTGGTGCGCCTTAGGGTTACATTCCCCTGGTCAGCTTGACAGGTTACCCATGGATTCCCTGCTCTGCAGGCCAATGGGTTGGCTTTGCTTCTGCTGGGCAAGCTACTTGTAGGGGGGTCCTTTTCTAGGACATTTGTGTTAGGGATTTATTTTCCCATTAGCCAGTGGCGTCGGGCCTTGAGGACAGTTGTTGCCCTTCCGGCCTCATCCCTTTTCTTTTGGAGATATTCTCCTCCCTATGGAGATGGAATCCTTACTTGGGGCTTCTCCTGGATGGGTGGTAGAAAGATGGGATTGGTTCCCCCTGTGGTCTTGCTGGCTCCAAGTCAGACTTGTTGGGCCTTTATTTTGATAGATCCTTAGGTCTATGGCCTTGTCTGTTTTCAGAGTCGGGTTGTACTTTGTACTCTGTGGGGATGGCTGTGCTATCCTTACGCTCGTTCCTGTACCAGTTTTGGGATTCTTCTGTTCCCCTATTTTGGGTCCCTGTGGCTGGGTTGATCCAGCTGGGTGTGGGTCTACAGATCAGGATGGCTGAGTGGCCTAAGGCGCTGCATTCAGGTCGCAGTCTCCTCTGGATGTCTGAGCTTTGTTGAGTCTATCCAGTAGCTCAGTCTGCTAGGATATAGAATTTCCTTTCAACTTGCTCCATCAATTTCAGAAGAGGGTCTACTCTTCCATCGGGTTCTGAGGTTATACTCTCCTTCTCAGGGGGCCTCGATTGAGGTTTTGTCTTCCCCTTTTTAGGGACCTGTATAGGTCCGGCGGCTTTGGTTGCCTAGAGCATGCTCTCTGTCTGGGGGTTGCTTTTGTGTTCTGTTCCTTGCTTGACTGCTGCTTCTTCCTCTCAAGTGCCCTCTGTGTCATCCTGATATGGACTCTGTGTTCTCAAACTTGTTTGTTTTTTTTTGCCTGGGTCTATTACACGTTTTTCGTGGTTGAATACTTTGGTTTTCTATGTTCAGACGCTGGGAGGACTTTGCCTCTTCGGTTGCATTCAGTGCTTGCAGGATGTTGGAGAAAACTCTGTTCTGTCTCTGTGCCTGGTCTTATACCGGGTTTTGCTTGATATAGGTGTGGCCTACTTTTCCTGTTTGGGCCCGTTGGAGTCTCTGTGAGCTGGACTCACTCTTGGAGGTGTTCTTTTTTGTAATAGGGGACCTTTCAGTTTCCTTGGTTCTCCTTTGCCTTGTCCCCTTGGGGTTTTCGGATGGTGTCCCCTTTATTAGTGGGGGGTGATCGTCTATTGGGCAGGTGTCTCCTGGAGGACTGTTGGCTCAGTCGAGTCCGTTTTGTGGTCTCTAGTTTGGCTTTTGGATTAGCTGCGAGTCAGTGTCCTTGGAGATTTTTCTTTAAATTTTTTCTCGGCTTCGGACGAAGCGGGTTTTTCACTTGTTAAGTGTATTCAGTCCACGGGTCATCCATTACTTATGGGATATATTCCCTTCCCAACAGGAAGTTGCAAGAGGATCACCCAAAGCAGAGCTGCTATATAGCTCCTCCCCTCACGTGTCATATCAGTCATTCTCTTGCAACTCAACATAGATGGAGGTCGCGAAAGTAGAGTGGTGTTTTATACTTAATTATTTCTTCAATCAAAAGTTTGTTATTTTTAAATGGCACCGGAGTGTGCTGTTTTTTTCCTCAGGCAGTATTTGGAAGAAGAATCTGCCTGTGTTTTCTATGATCTTAGCAGACGTAACTAAGATCCACTGGCTGTTCTCGCACATTCTGAGGAGTGGGGTAACTTCAGAAAGGGAATAGCGTGCGGGGTCCCCTGCAGATAAGGTATGTGCAGTAAATAGTTTTCTAAGGAATGGAATTGACTAAGAAAGTACTGCTGATCCGATGTTATGTAAGTACAGCCTTAAATGCAGTGGAAGTGACTGGTATCAGGCTGATTAATGTATATACAGTAAAGTAATTTTCTAGGAATGGAATTTGACTAAGAAAATGCTGCTATTACTGAAGTAATGTAATAAGTCTTAAATGCAGTATAAGGACTGGTATCAGACTTATCAATAGAGATACATACTCTTTAAAAAATAAAAGAAAAAGATGTTTAAAACGGTTGCTGGCATGTTTAATCGTTTTTGTGAGGTACTTTGGTGATAAAATTTATTGGGGCATGAATTTTCCACATGGCTGACTTATATTTCTGCATGGAAACAGTTAACTGAGGCTTCCCACTGTTGTAATATGAGTGGGAGGGGCCTATTTTAGCACTTTTTTGCGCAGTACAAATTCAGTCTCTGTCTTCCTATTTCTTCCTGCATGACACAGGACGTCTCTAGAGAGCTCAGGGGACTTCAAAAGTCGTTTTGAGGGAGGTAATCAGTCACAGCAGACCTGTGACAGTGTGTTTGACTGTGTTAAAAAACGTTTTTTTCTATATTATCCGTTTTGGGTATTAAGGGGTTAATCATCCATTTGCAAGTGGGTGCAATGCTCTGCTAACTTAATACATTTACTGTGAAAATTTATACTGTAAAAACCTAATCACTGAAGGGGGCGCTCAAGATGCAGTATAATCATTAATCTGGAACAAAAGTATATATGATGGGGCAATGTTAAGCTATCATAGATGAGTATATACACAATAAAGGCAGAAAACAGTAAATTATTAGATACTGTAGTGAAAATACACTTGCAATTGTGAAAAAATTAGACAGTCCTTTATATGTTCTTCAAAGGATAACGATTGCTGTAGCGGCTGCCTCCTCCTCACTGGATGGTCCAGGTGGTACTATATAAGATAAAACAGAATGGAGGGGCGCCTCATGTGTGGTATCATCTATTAATTAAAAACGAGTCACAGAACTATTGCCAAATGGGTACTCACAAATTTGGAGAGCACACTTATGTGCTGGTAGGGGCGGGCTGCAGAATTAGAAAGGTGTAACAGCTCACCCACTTGAAGGCGCTCTTGGCGTAAGATGGTGGTGCTATAAGGGAGACAAGAAATACGGGCACCACATGTGCAGACTATTAATGGTACAACCACAACAGATTCCTTAATGTGGAGGGTACTCACATATTCCCAGAGCACACCAATGTGCTTGTAGAAGCAGGCTGCAGATTGGTAGAGGTGTGGCAGCTCACCCAAACTCTAGGTATCTTGATATTTGTATGATAATGTGTTCCCTCAGGTGCTGGGCTGGTCTCTCATAGGTGAACAATGGCAGATGGTGGGTAGAAATGAATCCACTCAAAGGATAAAAGATATCCAAATTTATTTAAAAAAGCATAAAAGTTTAAAAACAACAGCACAATGATTGCTGATGAGAGTGGATAACAGGGTGTCCAATAATCACCCAATCATGCAACGCGTTTCACGGTTCACAGACCGTTTCATCAGGCATAAAAAATCATCATACTGTGAAAATTTGGTTGCTATAACTGATTTGGTTCATTGTTATTTCAACTGTGACAATTTTTTGTGCTTCTTAAAGGCGCAGTAACGTTTTATTTAGTGCTTGTAAATTTATTTCAAAAGTGTTTTCCAAGCTTGCTAGTCTCATTGCTAGTCTGTTTAAACATGTCT
>NW_026511724.1:12326-101530 GCF_027579735.1 Bombina bombina
TTTTTTGGGAACCACAAACAGATTTGAGTAAAACCCCTGTCCCTGTTCCGATCGTGGAACTGGATGGATTACTCCCATTAACAAGAGCTCTTGTACGCAGCGTAGAAACGCCTCTTTGTCTGGATTGTTGACAATCTTGACAGATGAAATCTCTCTCTTGGAGGAGAGTATTTGAAGTCCAGAAGGTATCCCTGAGATATTATCTCTAGCGCCCAGGGATCCTGAACATCTCTTGCCCAAGCCTGGGCGAAGAGAGAAAGTCTGCCCCCCACTAGATCCGATCCCGGATCGGGGGCCCTCAATTCATGCTGTTTTAGGGGCAGCAGCAGGTTTCCTAGTCTGCTTGCCCTTGTTCCAGGACTGGTTAGGTTTCCAGCCTTGTCTGTAGCGAGCAACAGCTCCTTCCTGTTTTGGTGCAGAGGAAGTTGATGCTGCTCCTGCTTTGAAATTACGAAAGGAACGAAAATTAGACTGTCTAGTCTTGGCTTTGGCTTTGTCCTGAGGCAGGGCATGGCCTTTACCTCCTGTAATGTCAGCGATAATCTCTTTCAACCCGGGCCCGAATAAGGTCTGCCCTTTGAAAGGTATATTAAGTAATTTAGACTTAGAAGTAACATCAGCTGACCAGGATTTTAGCCACAGCGCCCTGCGTGCCTGAATGGCGAATCCTGAATTCTTCGCCGTAAGTTTAGTAAGATGTACTACGGCCTCCGAAATGAATGAATTAGCTAGTTTAAGGACTCTAAGCCTGTCCGTAATGTCGTCCAGAGTAGCTGAACCAATGTTCTCTTCCAGAGACTCAATCCAGAATGCCGCTGCAGCCGTGATCGGCGCAATGCATGCAAGGGGTTGCAATATAAAACCTTGTTGAACAAACATTTTCTTAAGGTAACCCTCTAACTTTTTATCCATTGGATCTGAAAAAGCACAGCTATCCTCCACCGGGATAGTGGTACGCTTAGCTAAGGTAGAAACTGCTCCCTCCACCTTAGGGACCGTTTGCCATAAGTCCCTTGTGGTGGCGTCTATTGGAAACATTTTTCTAAATATCGGAGGGGGTGAGAACGGCACACCGGGTCTATCCCACTCCTTAGTAACAATTTCAGTAAGTCTCTTAGGTATAGGAAAAACCTCAGTACTCGTCGGTACCGCAAAATATTTATCCAACCTACACATTTTCTCTGGTATTGCAACTGTGTTACAATCATTCAGAGCCGCTAACACCTCCCCTAGTAATACACGGAGGTTTTCCAGTTTAAATTTAAAATTTGAAATATCTGAATCCAGTCTGTTTGGATCAGAACCGTCACCCACAGAATGAAGTTCTCCGTCCTCATGTTCTGCCACCTGTGACGCAGTGTCTGACATGGCCCTAATATTATCAGCGCACTCTGTTCTCACCCCAGAGTGATCACGCTTACCTCTTAGTTCTGGTAATTTAGCCAAAACCTCAGTCATAACAGTAGCCATATCCTGTAATGTGATTTGTAATGGCCGCCCAGATGTACTCGGCGCTACAATATCACGCACCTCCCTCTGAGCGGGAGATGTAGGTACTGACACGTGAGGCGAGTTAGTCGGCATAACTCTCCCTTCGTTGTTTGGTGAAATTTGTTCAATTTGTACAGATTGACTTTTATTTAAAGTAGCATCAATACAGTTAGTACATAAATTTCTATTGGGCTCCACTTTGGCATTGCAACAAATGACACAGGTATCATCCTCTGAATCAGACATGTTTAACACACTAGCAAATAAACTTGCAACTTGGAAATACAATTCAATTAGAATAATATTAAAATGTACTGTGCCTTTAAGAAGCACAGAAGATCTATGACAGTTGAAAATTAATAAATTGAAACAGTTATAGCCTCAATCCTTGTAAACAACACAACTTTAGCAAAGGTTTAATCCCATTAGCAAAGATAACAAATTCTGAAAGCAGGAAACAAATTACAGAATAAACGTTTTTTATCTCAGTCAAACTATAATTCTCACAGCTCTGCTGAGAGAAACTACCTCCCTCAAAATAAGTTTTGAAGACCCCTGAGCTCTGTAGAGATGAACCGGATCATGCAGGGAATACAATGAGTTGCTGACTGAAATATTTGATGCATAGAAAAAGCGCCAAAAAACGGCCCCTCCCCCTCACACACAGCAGTGAGGGAGAACAGAAACTGTCAGAAAAACAGATTAAGCAACTGCCAAGTGGAAAAATAGTGCCCAAACATTTATTCACACAGTACCTCAGCAAATGAAAACGATTTTACATTCCAGCAAAAACGTTAAACATAATCTCTAGTTATTAAACAGCTTTATGTATTTCTTACAGTGTAATTCTAGTGAAGTACCATTCCCCAGAATACTGAAGTGTAAAGTATACATACATGACATTATATCGGTATGGCAGGATTTTCTCATCAATTCCATTGTCAGAAAATAAAAACTGCTACATACCTCTATGCAGATTCATCTGCCCGCTGTCCCCTGATCTGAAGTTTACCTCACTCCTCAGATGGCCGAGAACAGCAATATGATCTTAACTACTCCGGCTAAAATCATAGCAAAACTCTGGTAGATTCTTCTTCAAACTCTGCCAGAGAGGTAATAACACACTCCGGTGCTATTTTAAAATAACAAACTTTTGATTGAAGATATAAAACTAAGTATAATCACCATAGTCCTCTCACACATCCTATCTAGTCGTTGGGTGCAAGAGAATGACTGGGAGTGACGTAGAGGGGAGGAGCTATATGCAGCTCTGCTGGGTGAATCCTCTTGCACTTCCTGTTGGGGAGGAGTAATATCCCAGAAGTAATGATGACCCGTGGACTGATCACACTTAACAGAAGAAATATATATATATATATATATATATATATATATATATATATATATATATATATATATATATATATATATATATACACATACACACACACGCACATATACAATACTATACATAGATACATACACACACACATATATATATATATATATTTTATTTTTAAGGTTTAGAAATTTAGAATATATGATTTTTCTATGGCATCTGTTGAATAGTGTATTGTATATGATAATATTGTGGCCTCTTTTGATAAACAATGTTATGAACATTTGGTGATATTTGTCCTTATAGTATTGCAATGCGATGACATATTTGGAGATTTTTGTATGTTAATAAAGATACGTTTATAAAATGAATCTACCCCAATTCCAATTTCATCCTCATATCACAGCAGACATCTCCTTTTAAGGGACACTGAACCCAATTTTTTTCTTTCGTGATTCAAATAGAGCATACAATTTTAAGCAACTTTCTAATTTACTCTTATTATCGATTTTTCTTCGTTCTCTTGCTATCTTCCCAGAAGCAGAACTTTTTTTCACTTTCTGCAATGAGAATTTTGTAGTAAAAAAATTTCTGCAGGTTATTTTGAAATAAAATTCAGTTTTAAATTGTGTGTATATGTGTGTGTGTGTATATGTGTGTGTGTGTGTATATGTGTGTGTGTGTGTATATGTGTGTGTGTGTGTATATATGTGTGTGTGTATATATATATATATATATATATATATATATATATATATATATATATATATATATATATAAATATATATATATATATATATATATATATATATATATATATATATATATATATATATATATATATATATATATATATATATATATATATATATAATACACACACACCCCTGCATATCAATATCACCCTGGTCTCTTCATGCATACCCCCCCCTGCATATCAATATCACCCTGGTCTCTTCATACATACCCCCCCCCCCACATATCAATATCACCCTGGTCTCTTCATACATACCCCCCCCCCCCGCATATCAATATCACCCTGGTCTACTCTCTTCATGCATACCCCCCCTGCATATCATATCACCCTGGTCTCTTTATGCATACCCCCTGCCATATATTATATAAACATACTTTCACTTCACATATACCCCACCATACTGATTTTATTATAATTACTGTGTGACCATATCAGAGCCTTCAGATGAATGTGAAAGTGTACAAATGCAATAAATAAATAAAAAACTATTGTTGTCACATTTTATAAACACTTAAATGCCACCCTCCCAAAAAAAAACACAAAAAAAACAAAACATTGAGACCATTGATCCAGTTGTTGTTTACACTTTCTGGAGGGAAAACCCCAGGTAAATGATCCTAAATATTTAAAGGAACCCAAGAAAGCACCTGTTATATGTATTTACTGTCAATGAATGTGCAAATACCAGTTCCCTGACAAACGCCCCTCGATGCTGGCTGTCTCTTGGTTTAACAAGCCTGAGCCCACTAATTAAACTAGACTAAAGCAGTGTGGTCATATAAATAATAAGAGTCAGAGAACAGTCTACGTTATCTGAAGCTACAAATATAACAAGTCATAGCTGCCCAGATATGCCAAGGGCCAACGGAGCGGTTTAGGGAGCTTAGCAAACACAGTGTCTCATACCTTAGCACCTTGCCCACAGCCTGCAGTACCATCTTGCAACTGAAGCCAGTTTTAGGGCTGCCGGTTAGGAGGGATCTGTCGGGGGAAATGGATTCAGGGGGCACCACCATCCTCAGACCAGAGGGATCCCCCTCTGGAATTGTGAGCGCAGCCCAAAGACAAGACAGGCTCCTAAACTTCCCAACAAATAAAGCAGATGAGGGAACTGAGCACTCTGTGTCCCTCCTACAGTGCCGGAGAGAGGAGGAGAGCAGGGAGTGTTAGAGGATTCGGAATACCATTTATTTAAAGCATACTCTGTACTGAGTGGACAGTCTGGGGCAGGCAGGCACGCACGTAGTTAATATAATATACGTTAAGAGGCTCAGGCTGGGGATGAAAGGGAGGCACTTCTCAGTGTCACATCTCACATGTACTGCGTGCTTTCAAAACTGACTTCGGAACGGCAATATTACAAAATGACATTCTTGAAAACCAGAATTTGTTATTGCCGTTCCGAAGTCTGGTGGGGCCCCCTGAATCCATTTCCCCCGAGAGATCCCTCCTAAGCGGCAGCCCTAAAACTGGCTTCATTTGCAACAAGATGGTACTGCAAGCTGTGAGCCTCTTAACATATTATTAACTCTGTGCCTGCCTGCTTGCCCCAGTGCCCACTCAGTAAAAACACGATTCAATCAACACTAATCAATAATAATACAGACACCTAGATTTAGAGGTCTGCGTTATCCGTCAAAAGCAGCGTTAAGGGGTCCTAACGCTGCTTTTTTACCGCCCGCTGGTATTTAGAGTCAGTCAGGAAAGGGTCTAACGCTCACTTTACAGCCGCAACTTTTCCATACCGCAGATCCCCTTACGCCAATTGCGTATCCTATCTTTTCAATGGGATCTTCCTAACGCCGGTATTTAGAGTCTTGGCTGAAGTGAGCTGTACACCCTCTACCGACAAGACTCCAGCCGCAGAAAAAAGTCAGGAGTTAAGAGCTTTATGGGCTAACACCGGTTTATAAAGCTCTTAACTACTGTGCTCTAAAGTACACAAACACCCATAAACTACCTATGTACCCCTAAACCGAGGCCCCCCCCACATCGCCGCCACTCTAATAAAAAATTTTAACCCCTAATCTGCTGACCGCACACCGCCGCCACTTACATTATCCCTATGTACCCCTAATCTGCTGCCCCTAACATCGCCGACACCTACATAATATTTATTAACCCCTAATCTGCCCCCCCAACGTCGCCGTTACCTTACCTACACTTATTAACCCCTAATCTGCCGACTGGACCTCGCCGCCACTATAATAAATGTATTAAACCCTAAAACGCCTCACTCCCGCCTCGAAAACCCTATAATAAATATTATTAACCCCTAATCTGCCCTCCCTAACATCGTTGACAACTAACTTCAAGTATTAACCCCTAATCTGCCGACCGGACCTCGCCGCTACTCTAATAAATGTATTAACCCCTAAAGCTAAGTCTAACCCTAACACCCCCCTAAGTTAAATATAATTTTTATCTAACAAAATAAATTATTTCTTATTAAAAAAATTAATCCTATTTAAAGCTAAATACTTACCTGTAAAATAAACCCTAATATAGCTACAATATAAATAATAATTACATTGTAGCTATTTTAGGATTTATATTTATTTTACAGGCAACTTTGTATTTATTTTAACTAGGTACAATAGCTATTAAATAGTTATTTACTATTTAATAGCTACCTAGTTAAAATAATTACAAAATTACCTGTAAAATAAATCCTAACCTAAGTTACAATTAAACCTAACACTACACTATCAATAAATTAATTAATTAACTAAACTACTTACAATTAAATCAACTAAATTAAAAAAAAAAAAACACTAAATTACAAAAAAAAAAAAAGGATTACAAGAATTTTAAACTAATTACACCTACTCTAAGTCCCCTAAAAAAATAACAAAGCCCCCCAAAACAAAAAAAATGCCCTACCCTATTCTAAAATAAAAAGTTAACAACTCTATTACCTTACCAGCCCTTAAAAGGGCTTTTTGCGGGGCATGCCCCAAAGAAATCAGCTCTTTTGCCTGTAAAAAAAAAACATACAATACCCCCCCCCAACATTACAACCCACCACCCACATAGCCCTTAAAAAACCTAACACTAAGCCCCTGAAGATCCTCTTACCTTGTCTTCACCCAGCCGGGTACCATCCGATACGTCCAGAAGAGGGTCCGAAGTCTTCATCCTATCCGGCCAGAAGAGGTCCTCCAGAGCAGGGGTCAGCAACCTTGTCACCCCAGATGTTTTGGAACTACATTTCCCGTGATACTCAGCTAGCCTAAACAGTGCCTGAGCATTATGGGAAATGTAGTTCCAAAACATCTAGGGTGCCAAGGTTGCTGATCCCTGCTCCAGAGGGTCCGAAGTCTTCATCCAGGCGGCATCTTCTATCTTCTTCTATCCGGAGCGGAGCGGGTCCATCTTGAAGCAGCCGGCGCGGATCCATCCTCTTCTTCCGACGTCCTAACACCGAATGAAGGTTCCTTTAAATGACGTCATCCAAGATGGCGTCCCTCGAATTCCGATTGGCTGATAGGATTCTATCAGCCAATCGGAATTAAGGTAGGAAAAATCTGATTGGCTGATTGAATCAGCCAATCAGATTCATGTTCAATCGGATTGGCTGTTCCGATCAGTTTAGTTAGTTAATTTATTGATAGTGTAGTGTTAGGTTTAATTGTAACTTAGGTTAGGATTTTGTAATTATTTTAACTAGGTAGCTATTAAATAGTAAATAACTATTTAATAGCTATTGTACCTAGTTAAAATAAATACAAAGTTGCCTGTAAAATAAATATAAATCCTAAAATAGCTACAATGTAATTATTATTTATATTGTAGCTATATTAGGGTTTATTTTACAGGTAAGTATTTAGCTTTAAATAGGATTAACTTTTTTAATAAGAAATAATTTATTTCGTTAGATAAAAATTATATTTAACTTAGGGGGGGTGTTAGGATTAGATTTAGCTTTAGGTCCGGTCAGCAGATTAGGGGTTAATACTTGAGTTAGGTGTCGCAGATGTTAGGGAGGGCAGATTAGGGGTTAATACTATTTATTATAGGGTTTGCGAGGCGGGAGTGCGGCGGTTTAGGGGTTAATACATTTATTATAGTGGTGTCGAGGTCCGGTCGGCAGATTAGGGGTTAATAAGTGTAGGTAAGGTAGCAGCGACGTTGGGGCGGCAGATTAGGGGTTAATAAATATAATATAGGGGTTGGCGATGTTGTGGGCAGCAGATTTGGGGTACATAGGTATAATGTAGGTTGGAGTGGTGTCCGGACCGGCAGATTAGGGGTTAATAATAAAATGCAGGGGATAGCGGGGGCAGCAGATTAGGGGTTAAGTGTAAGGTTAGGGGTGTTTAGACTCGGGGTTCATGTTAGGGTGTTAGGTGCAGACTTAGAGAGTGTTTCCCCATAGGAAACAATGGGGCTGCGTTAGGAGCTGAACGCTGCTTTTTTGCAGGTGTTAGGTTTTTTTTCAGCCAAACTGCCCCATTGTTTCCTATGGGGGAATCGTGCACAAGCACGTTTTTCCAGCTAGCCGCTACCGTAAGCAACGCTGGTATTGAGAGTTGAAGTGGCGGTAAATATGCCTCTACGCTCCCTTTTTGGAGCCTAACGCAGCCCTTCAGAGAACTCTCAATACCAGCGTTATTTAAAAGGTGCGGGGGGGGGAAAAAAACATGCGTAGCGAACGCACCCCTTTCGCCGCAAAACTCTAAATCTAGGTGAGAATTAGTGCACTCACTGCTCAAGTCAACACCAAGCACCTACACGATAATAGGGAACGGAGTTTCAAACGGCTGCAGTAATAGAAAAGCTAGTACATTTACCTCGCAGTCAGTCACAGAGTTCTGGCGGGTAAAAGTAACATTAATATTGCATCTGAAATGTATCAATTTCAGGAGCAGAGCAGCCATTAGTCAATAATTGCAAAGTACTGCACAAAAAATGTTCCGGTTGTCAATTTGAAAGCACTGCACTGGCCAGAAAAAAAAAAAAATCATGTTGAAGAAAATTTTATGCTTAACGGACCTGGCCGTTCTTTTTCTGCAGGCAGGCTCCAGTTTCTGCGATAAGATCGCAGATCGCACTATGTTCTGCCTTGGGGGCTATCTTTATTTGAAAAAGAAGGCATCTAAGCTAAGGAGCCAGCCAATTTTTGATTCAGTACACTGGACAGCAATTGGTGGGTGAATTTATCCACCAATCAGCAAGAACAACCCAGGTTGTTCAACAAAAATGGGCCAGCATCTAAACTTACATTCTTGCTTTTCAAATAAAGATACCAAGAGAATGAAGACATTTTGATAATAGGAGTAAATTAGAAAGTTCCTTAAAATTGGGTTCAGTGTCCCTTTAAGGCAGTAATCATTTCCTAGCAGATAATCACTTACCTGTCAGTGCTCCCAGATGCCAATAAATACTCATTGGGGTGGAATTCAACAACATTAACAGGTCCAGTGTGCTGTGAAAACTCAGATATTAGCTTTCCAGCACTTAACTCCCATAGCTGTAGGAATAAATGACCAAAGAATTTCATAAGTAATAACACATGACAAAGAAAATAAGTCCAGGTCAAACCTTACAACCTTCATAACATACATATACACAATTCCTCTTTATGAATGTTACCCTTGGTCTTTACCTTTATAGAGTGATCATCTGAAGAAGATGCTAACCATTTCCCATCTGGGCTAAACCGGAGGCATCTGACTGGTTGTGTATGACCCTGTAAGGTGGTAAAGGCACAAAAAGAAAACAACTGAGAGCCACATGATCTAATGATTTTTGTTCTGGCGAGATTATCTAAGAGATCTTGTCAGTACTGTGAGGTCCCTCAAGTCATTTTAAAAAGGCAAGTTTTATCTTGAGAGCAGTTTATCTCACTATGCAGAGTTCTGGACGTGAAGAGGAGACATCTACATTACAATATAATCCTCAAGAATACAAATATTTTCTTTTTATTGTGTGCGTTTGTGTATAAATGTATCTCATGCAAATCACAGACAATTATGATATTTACCTTATATCTGAACACACAACCTTTTCTGCGCACATCCCATATCTACAAAATAGGAAATCAAATGTTAAGTGCTTAAATAGACAGAGAGCATAGGCTTAACTAACAACATGCACACTAATGTAACTGACTAGAGAATCTAACACTGATACGTTCGTAGCTGATTAACAATAATTTGTATAGTTGTCTGTACTACTCAGAAAATATTTGTAGAATTACAGTAAATCATGATAAACCAAACTTCTGCGAACCAGATAATAAAAAAAGAAAAAAAAGGGAAGGAGGATCAATTTAACCAAAGTTTGGCTAAACAGAACTTGAATATTTTACATATGATAATACTATTTGTGTACCTTATAGCGTTTCACAAACCTTATATCTATCTCATGCGCATTGGGAGAATTCTGGTGAAAGCAAATGCCGAAGATAGTGGCCATATTCGTCAATTTTTGGAGTCTGCACAGATATAAGTGTGTTGGACTTCCAAAAGAAGAAATCCGGCTTAGTAAATTGACGATATATAATGTTTATTTAAACATGTCCCTAATACTGTACATACATACATAATTATAAAATGTCTGTGACGTTTCCTACCCGACTCCGCCCAGCAGCTACTTCCGTGTTTTACTGTTTCCTAACAGAGCGGTCCCACCCTCTCTCCGTCGGCTAAAAGCGTGCCTCATGAACGAGCACCCTCAGTAAATTGCATTCCTCGCGTTCAACGCATGCACATAGTAATGTAATGTTGAAATGTTCAGGGGGGAAACGATGATTGGATGCGGACATAGAGGTAGCATGTCAATCAAGTTGCATAACGTCGGGCGGAGGAAACAATACGAACGGCGAATAAGTAAATGATAAAAATTTACACTATTTAGTGAAATAAAAAAGATCAATTAAAGTTATGCTTAATTTCTATTTAGTTTAAGATGGCGTAAAGTACTTCGCTAAACATCCCTTACTTCTCCACTTTAAAATGATATCTGAATAAGAAAGGACATACTTTATTACTATCCTTAAATATTTTCTTATATCATAATTCTCTTCTATCTAAATGTTGAACCTGATGAATAGTGCAATTAAAAAGGGACATTAAAAGGGACTGTCTAGTCAAAATTAAACTTTCATCTCACATACTGAACCAGACGTTTTCAAAATGCACATGGACAGTTACTTTCAGGATATCAATCTTCCCTCCTTGGACGAGAAGGCGAAATTAGACCTTGCTTCCCCTGTCACAGTAGAAGAACTACAAATAGCTATCAAAGACATGCCATCTGGCAAAAGCCCAGGTCCAGATGGTTTTACCCCCAGATACTATAAACTGCTTAACAAAACATTATCCCCCCACTTAATTAGGCTTTTTAATTCTTAAAGGAACAACCCCTCTTTATCTGACCCACTTTTAGAAGCACATATTACCGTCATCCCTAAGCCTAGGAAACCAGCTTCATGTCCAGAGAATTTCAGGCCCATCTCACTTATAAACACAGACATGAAATTGCTAGCTAAAGTCCTCGCCAACAGGCTAAATAAATACTTACCAAACCTAATTGCTACAGACCAAGTTGGGTTTATCCCAGGGCGAGAGGCCCGAGACAACACTATTAAAATTTTTCAACTAATAAACCACGCTAAGGTCACAAAAACCCCTCTAGTACTGTTTGCAACAGACGCGGAGAAGGCCTTCGACCGAGTTCGTTGGTCTTTTCTGCGTAGGACTATGATGGAAATGGGCATCCCAACGTCCTTTCTAAATACATCCATGGCCTTATACTCTTCCCCGAACGCAAAAATCAGAATTAATGGTACTCTCTCTCAATCCTTCAGAATTAACAATGGCACTAGACAGGGCTGCCCTTTGTCCCCACTTCCCTTTGCCATGAATATGGAGGTTCTGGCTCAGAAGGTCAGAAATAACAAAGAAATTACGGGAATGGTGGTGGGAGAGGTTGAATATAAACAAGCCCTATATGCAGACAATGCTCTATTCTCATTGACAAAAGCTGAGACATCTATCCCAGCACTCCTAGAAGAAATGGATACAGTAAGTTTTCTAACTTCCAACTAAATATTTCTAAATCTGAACTCCTTAATATCAACACTAACCCAAATTACATACAACACTTAAGCAACATACATAACATTCCCATTACCCCGCATAAACTAAAATACTTAGGGATTTACTTAACCCCCTCCACTCAAGATTTATATAAGCTCAATTATCTCACCATAAAAAATTAAATAATCAGAGATTTATCGTCATGGAAAAATAAAAAGCTTTCGAGGATTGGGAGGATTGGAGTTCTAAAGATGAACATCCTACCACACATCTTGTACTTGTTCCAAACCCTTCCCATACTGCTCCCTGAGGGATATATAGCCCAATTACAAAAAGCTTTTGAACAATACATATGGGATAGCTCCAGGCCCAGAATCCCAAGAAAAACCATGCATCTCCCTAGGGACACTACAACACATTGTAGAATGGGCACACAATTCCAACGATAGGGCATGGATCCATATAGACAGACATATCTTTAAAATAAACAATGTGGCATCGTTGGGTTGGAGGCCGCGCCAAAGAAGATCCAAACTAATCGACAGCTATCATGTCACGGCTGGCATATTTTCAGAGTGGGATAAAATCTTGTCCACTAGCACGCATATTTCCTCAAAAGAAGCCTCACTTACCCCTATATTGGAACACATAGAGCTCCCGTATTGCCGTTTAGGCTTCACCACACTTCAACCATACAGCCTTCGGACAGGGTCCGCTCATTTTATTTCGGTGGAGGGCAGATTGAAGACACAATCTAAACTAGAAGAAGCTCACGGGGAGATTTTCTCCTCGTGGCTTCATTACCATCAGTTAGTGCACTTTATTTCTCACCATAAACACAAAGAGGATCTTGGAAGGAAGCTCACGCCCTTCGAGACCCTATGCATCTCACCAACTGTCCTTACACACCTCATTTCCAAGCTTAGCAAAATAGTATCTAATAACTAATTGTCACATCTCCCTTCCTATACACATTCATGGACAAAAGAATTAGGGTACGAGGTGGATGAAGTGACATGGCACTGCGCCTTTCGGTTAACTAAAAAATCCTCAGTTTCGGCAATAATTCAGGAAATCCACATAAAGCTCCTATGTAGGTAGTACTTAACCCAGTCACGCCTGCACAAAATATTTCATCACTTAACAATACATGCTGGAGAGGATCCAGAGAGGAAGGCTCTCTCCTTCACATTTGGTGGTCGTGCCCCAGGCTGGAGGGGTTTTGGCCAGCCGTCTTATCGGAGATATCTGAGATCTTGGGATCTGAGATTCACCACAACCCAAACACTATCCTGTTCCTTGAGCTCCCCAAGCTAGTTGGGATGGGTAAACAACCTTTATTATTAATCATGCTCACTGCGGCTAAAAAACTCATACCAAAACATTGGAAATCCCAAACAATCCCCTCCAAGGAAGAATGGAAGGCAACAGTCTCTGACCTCCTCTCTCTTGAGAGATACCACTATCTAAAAACGCATAAACTAGAGGTCCACGAGATGATGCTAGCACTCTGGTCTAGAACGATATAACTTTAGAAGTCTAGCCCTGTTCAATATTCTCCTCAAAACAAGCAGATGGAAATATTTTATTTTTTTCCTCTCGTCCTCCCTCTTTTTTTTCCTCTCTTACCCCCATAATCTTGTATTTCTCTCTCTTTTTTCTTCTTCAAATATGAAAACCTCTGTAAAAGTTTGTATTTACCCTTGTTAAACACATGAAAAATGTAAAAATTCTTTAAGCATCTTGAGAAAGTTCATCGTTCAATATAACACTGGACTATGGTTTATAATTTCTCTTGTATACCTAATCCTTGTTGGAATATGCAATTTTGGTTTATCATGCTAAAATATGGTGATCTGAGACTCTTAGTTCCACAACATTGTGTTCAAAGCTATATCCCATGTTTTTCTTTATGTTTGTCTAAATATGCTACCTTGTCATTCTCAATATCTTAATAAAGATTTATATTAAAAAAAAAAAAAAAAAAAAACATAATTTATGCTTACCTGATAAATTTATTTCTCTTGTAGTGTATCCAGTCCACGGATCATCCATTACTTATGGAATATATTCTCCTTCCCAACAGGAAGCTGCAAGAGTCCACCCACAGCAAAGCTGCTATATAGCTCCTCCCCTAACTGCCATATTCAGTCATTCGACCGAAAACATGCAGAGAAAGGAAAAACCATAGGGTGCAGTGGTGACTGTAGTTCAAATGAAAAAATTACCTGCCTTAAAGTGACAGGGCGGGCCGTGGACTGGATACACTACAAGAGAAATAAATTTATCAGGTAAGCATAAATTAAGTTTTCTCTTGTTAAGTGTATCCAGTCCACGGATCATCCATTACTTATGGAATACCAATACCAAAGCTAAAGTACACGGATGATGGGAGGGACAAGGCAGGTACTTAAACGGAAGTTACCACTGCCTGTAAAAAACCCTTTCTCCCAAAAATAGCCTCCGAAGAAGCAAGGTATCAAAATTTGTTAAATTTGAAAAGTATGAAGCGCAGACCAAGACTCCGTCTTGTAAATCTGTTCAACAGAAGCCACATTTAAAAAAGGCCCAAGTGAAAACCACAGCTCTAGTAGAATGAGCTGTAATCCCTTCAGGAGGCTGCTGTCCAGCAGTCTCATAAGCTAAATGAATTATGCTTTTTAACCAAAAAGACAGAGAGGCTGCTGAAGTCTTTTGACCTCTCCTCTGTCCAGAATAGACAACAAACAAGGTGAACGTTTGATGAAAACTGTAGTAGCTTGTAAGTAAAACTTTAAAGCACAAACCACGTCCAATATTGTGTAATAGACGTTCCTTCTTTGAGGAAGGATTAGGATACAAGCATGGAACAACTATCTCTTGAGTGATGTACTTGTTAGATACCACCTTAGGAAAAAACCCAGGTTGGTACGCAGGACTACCTTATCCGTACGAAGGACCAGATAAGGAGAATCACATTGTAACACAGATAACTTGGAGACTCTACGAGTCGAGGAATTAGCTACCCAAAAGGAACTTTCCAAGATAAAGATTGATATCTATGGAACAAAAAAGGTTCAAACGGAACTTCTTGAAGAACCTTAAGAATCAGGTTTAAGCTCCATGGCGGAGCAACAGTTTTAAACACAGGCTTGGATCTAACCAAAGCCTGACCAAATGCCTGAACGTCTAGAATACCTGCCAGACGCTTGTGCAAAAAAATAGACAGAGTAAAAATCTTTCCCCTTTTAAGGAATTAGCTGACAACCCTTTTCTCAAAAACATCTTGGAGAAAAGATAATATCCTGGGAATCCAGACTTTACTCCATGAGTAACCCTTGGATTCATAACAATCAGATATTTACACCATATCTATGTTCAATTTTCCTAGAGACAGGCTTTCATGTCTGTATTAAGGTATCAATGACTGACTCGGAGAAGCCATGCTTTGATAACATCAAGCGTTCAGTCTCCAGGCAGTCCATCTCAGATTGATTCTATTTAGATGGTTGAAAGGACCCTGAGGTAGAGGGACCTGTCTCAGAAGCAGAGACTGTGATGGAAAGGATGACATGTCCACCAGATCTGCATACCAGGTCCTGCGTGGCTACGCAGGCGCTGTCAAAAACACCAAAGCCCTCTCCTGCTTGGTCTTGACCTCCGGAGGAAATCCCACTCCCCCGGAAGAAAAGTCTGACGACTTAGAAAATCCACCTCCCAGTTCTCAACACCTGGGATATGGATAGCTGATAGACAAGAGTGAGTCTCTGTCCAGTGAATTATTGTAAGACTTCTAACATCACTAGGGAACTTCTGTTCCCCCTTGATGGCTGATGTAAGCCACAGTCGTGTATATTGTCCGACTGAGTATGATGTACCTCAAAGTTGCTAACTGAGGCCAAGTCTGAAGAGCATGGAATATCACTCCCAGTTCCAGAATATTTATTAGAAGGAGGGTCTCCTCCTAAGTCCACTATCCCTGAGCCTTCAGGGAGTTCCAGACTGCATCCCAACCTAAAAGGCTTGCATCTATTGTAACAATTGTCCCATCTGACCTGCGGAAGGTCATACCCTTGGACAGATGGACCCGACATAGTCACCAGAGAAGAGAATCTCTGGTCTCTTGGTCCAGGTTTAACAGGGGGACAAATCTGTGTAATCCCCGTTCCTCTGACTGAGCATGCATAGTTGCAGCGGTCTGAAATGTAGACGTGCAAACGGTACTAATGTCCCTTGCCGCTACCATTAAGCCGATTTCATTCATGTACTGAGCCACCGAAGGGCGCGGATGGGATGAAAAAACACGGCAGAAATTTAGAAACTTTGACAACCTGGACTCCGTCAGGTAAATTTTCATTTCTACAGAATCTATCAGAGTCCCTAGGAGGGAAACCCTTGAGATTGGGGATAGAGAACTCTTTCCTTGTTCACTTTCCACCCATGTGATCTCAGAAATGCCAGTACTACGTCCGTATGAGACTGGGCAATTTGGATGTTTGACGCCTGTATCAGGATGTCGTCTAAATAAGGGGCCACTTCTATGCCCCGACCGCCAAAGCGACCCCAGAACCTCCATAAAGATTCTTGGGGCTGTAGATATCCCAAAGGAAAGAGCTACAAACTGGTAATGCCTGTCTAGAAAGGCAAACCTGAAAAACGATGGTGATCTTTATGCATCACAATGTGAGGATAAGCATCCTTCAAATCCATTGTAGTCCTCTATTGACTCTCCTGGATCATAGTTAAGATGGTACGAATAGTTTCCATCTTAAATTACGGAATTCTGAGGAATTTGTTTAAGATCTTTAGATCCAAAATAGGTCTGAAGGTTCCCTCTCCTTGGGAACCACAAACAGATTTGAGTAAAAACTCTGTCCCTGTTCCTCTCTTGGAACTGGATGGATCTCGTACACAATGTAAGAATGCCTCCTTCTTTATCTGGTTTGCAGATAATTGTGAAAGGCAAAATCTCCCCTTTTTTTGGGGGGGAATCTTTGAAATCCAGAAAATATCTCTGGGATATAAATTCCAATGCCTAGGGATCCTCTTGCCCACGCCTGGGCGAAGAATGAAAGTCTGCCCCCTATAGGATCCGTTACCGGATAGGGGTCCGTTCCTTCATGCTGCCTTAGAGGCAGCAGCAGGCTCCTTGGCCTGCTTATCTTTGTTCCAGGTCCGATTGTCTCCAGACCGCCTTGGACTGAGCAAAAATTCCCTCTTGTTTTGCCTTAGAGGAAGAGGATGCCACACCTGCCCTGAAGTTTTTAAAAGGCACGAAAATTAGACTTTTTTTTTTTTTTTTGGCCCTTGATTTGGACCTATCCTGAGGAAGGGCATGACCTTTTCCTCCAGTGATATAAGCAATAATCTCCTTCAAACCAGGCCCGAATAGGGTCTGCCCCTTGAAGGGAAGTTAAGTAGCTTATTTATTAAAGTCACGACAGCTGACCATGATATAAGCCATAGCGCTCTGCGCGCCAGTATAGTAAAAAACAGAATTCTTAGCCGTTAGTCTAGTCAAATGAACAAGGCATCAGAAAACAAAGGAATTGGCTAGCATAATCTTGTCAAATATATTCATCCAATGGAGTCGCTTAACTGTAAAGCCTCATCAAGAGACTCAACCCAGAACGCCGCAGTGACAGAAGCAATGTATGCAAGGGGCTGCAGGATAAAACCCTGTTGAATAAACATTTTTTATCCATTGGATCTAAAAAGCACAACTGTCCTCGTCAGAGGTAGTGGTACGCTTAGCTAGAGTAGAAACTCTTCTCTCCACCTTAGGAACTGTCTGCCAGAAGTCCCGTGTGGTGGTAACTATTAGAAAACATTCTTCTAAAAAATAGGAGGGGAAGAGAACGGCACACCTGGTCTATCCCATTCCTTATTAAAAAATTTTTAGTAAACCTCTTTAGGTATTGGAAAAACATCAGTACACACCGGCACTGCATATTATTTATCCAGTCTACACAATTTCTCTGGCCCTGCGATTGTACACATTCATTCAGAGCAGCCAAAGCCTCCCTGAGCAACAAGTGGAGGTTCTCAAGCATAAATTTTAAATGTAGAAATATCAGAATCAGGTTAAATCATCTTCCCTGAGTCAAAAAAAAAAAAAAAAATCACCCACAGACTAAGCATATTGTGAGGTAGTATCATACATGGTTCTTAAAGCGTCTGTATGCTCTGTATCTACCCCCAGAGCTAACTGCTTTCCTTTAATTTCAGGTAGTCTGACTAATACTGCTGCCAGAATATTATTCACCACCTTTGCCATGTCTTGTAAAATAAACGCTATGGGCGCCCTTGATGTACTTGGCGCCATTTGAGCGTGAGTCCCTGAAGCGGGAGTCGAAGGGTCTGACACGTGGGGAGAGTTAGTCGGCATAACTTTCCCCTCGACAGAATCCCCTGGTAAAAGAAACGCTATGGGTGCCCTTGATGTACTTAGCGCCATTTGAGCGTGAGTCCCTAAAGCGGGAGTCAAAAGGTCTGACACCTGGGGAGAGTTAGTCGGCATAACTACCCCCACGACAGAATCCTCTGGTGATAATGTTTTTAAAGACAAAAAATGATCTTTATTGTTTAACATGAAATCAGTACATCTGGTACACATTCTAAGATGGGGTTCCACCATGGCTTTAAAACATAATGAACACAGAGCTTCCTCTATGTCAGACATATTAAAACAGACTAATAATGAGACTAGTAAGCTTGGAAAACACTTTAAATCAAGTTAACAAGCAAATATATAAAACGTTACTGTGCCTTTAAGAGAAACAAATTTTGTCAAAATTTGAAAAACAGTGAAAAAAAGGCAGTAAAACAAACTAAATTTTTACAGTACATGTAATAAGGTAACAGAGCATTGCACCCACTTGCAAATGGATGATTAACCCCTTAATGCAAAAAACAGATAAAAAAAAAAAACCGACATAGACGTTTTTAAAAACAGACACAACAAACTGCCACAGCCAACAGTGGGAAGCTTCAGTTAACTGTTTCTATGCAAAATTTAAGCCAGCCATGTGGAAAAAACTTAGGCCCCAATAAGTTTTATCACCAAACATATGTTAAAAAAACGATTAAACATGCCAGCAAACTTTTTAAAACACATTTTTATAAGAGTATGTATCTCTATTAATAAGCCTGATACCAGTCGCTATCGCTGCATTTAAGGCTTTACTTACATTACTTCGGTATCAGCAGTATTTTCATAGTCAATTCCATTCCTAGAAAAATATTTTACTGCACATACCTTATCTGCAGGAAAACCTGCACGCCATTCCCCCTCTGAAGTACCTCACTCCTCAGAATGTGTGAGAACAGCAAATGGATCTTAGTTACGTCTGCTAAGATCATAGAAAAACGCAGGCAGATTCTTCTTCCAAATACTGCCTGAGATAAACAGCACACTCCGGTGCCATTTAAAAATAACAAACTTTTGATTGAAGAATAAACTAAGTAGAAAGCACCACAGACTCTCACGACCTCCTATCTATGTTGAGGCTTGCAAGAGAATGACTGAATATGGCAGTTAGGGGAGGAGCTATATAGCAGCTTTGCTGTGGGTGGACTCTTGCAGCTTCCTGTTGGGAAGGATAATATATTCCATAAGTAATGGATGATCCGTGGACTGGATACACTTAACAAGAGAAAAAAAAACTTTCACGATTCAGATAGGGCATGCAATTTTAAACAACTTTCCAATTTACTTGTATCAAATTTTCTTTGTACTCTTGGTATTCTTTGTTGAAAGCTAAACTTAGGTAGGCTCAAATGCTAATTTCTAAGCCCTTGAAGGCTGCCTCTTATCTCAGGGCATTTTGACAGTTTTTCACAGCTAGAGGGTGTTAGTTCATGTGTGCCTTATAGATAACATTGTACTAGGAGTTACCCAGGAGCCAGCACCGATTGGCTAAAATACAAGTCTGTCAAAAGAACTGAAATAAGGGGGAAGTCTGCAAAGGCTTAGATACAAGGTAATCACCCAGATAAAAAGTGTATTAATATAACCATGTTGGTTATGCAAAACTGGGGAATGGATAATAAAAAAAAAGGTATTTATCTTTTTAAGCAATAAAAATGTAGTAGTCTGTCCCTCTACCTATTTATTACCTGTACGTTTAAAAGAAAAAAAAAAAAGGGGAGTAGTTGTATATCCGTAATGGACAGAATTTGGTCTCTAACCCGAACAGAAAAAATAATAATAATAATAATAATAATAATAATAATAATAATAATAATAATAATAATAATAATAATAATAATAATAATAATAATAATAATAATAATATATAATAGGGCTGGGCGATATTGGCAAAAAAAAAAAAAATCGCAATTTCTTTGAGAGAAAAAAAAAACACGATTAAATCGCAATTTTCTTATAAATGACTATAACACCTTCATTTTGCATTCTAACGTTTATTTAACACTACAGAATCTTAATGTACATGTTTCTCAATGTACAATACACTCTTGGAGCATAAAAATACAAGACAAAAAATAGTTCAAATAAAAATTGCTGCCTGTGATGTGATTAAATAGTAGCCACTAGCCAGTTATTAGGTCTTATGACACACAACATTGTCATGTTTTCTTGGAGAGTCATTCTAACTGTGGACAGTGGTATGATTAACAAATGAAGCAGTATAAGCCACATACACTATATATATATATATATATATATATATATATATATATATATATATTATATATCTGATCATAATTCCTTCTACCTTGAAAAAGGCCCCAGTTCCAGTTGAAGAAAAACAGTCCCAAAGCATGATGCTGCTACCACCATGCTTCACTGTGGGTATGGTGTTCTTTTGGTGATGTGCAGTGTTGTTTTTGCGCCAAACATATCTTTTGGAATTATTGCCAAAAAGTTCAACCTTGGTTTCATCAGACCATAACACCTTTTCTCACATGCTTTTGGGAGACTTCAGATGTGTTTTTGCAAAATGCAGCCTGGCTTGGATGTTTTTCTTCATAAGAAAAGGCTTTTGTCTTGCCACGCTACCCCATAGCCCAGACATATGAAGAATACGGGAGATTGTTGTCAAATGTACCACACAGCCAGTAGTTGCCAGATATTCCTGTAGCTCCTTTAATGTTACTGTAGGCGTCTTCGTAGCCTCCCAGACCAGTTTTCTTCTCGTATTTTCATCAATTTTGCAGGGACGTCCAGTTCTTGGTAATGTTACTGTTGTGCCATATGTTCTCCACTTGATGATGACTGTCTTCACTGTGTTCCATGGTATATCTAATGCCTTGGAAATTCTTTTGTACCTGTCATGTCTCATTATGAAAGACTATCCCTTTAAGGATTGCTCTCCTCCCTTTTCCTTCCCAATAAAAGGAACAACAATCCCATCATTCCTTGCTTGATTATGGATGTATACTGAGTCTAATTTGAAGCTAACTTTACAGACTGATGCAGACTTAAACTTATATGATTCTTATATCAGTGATAAATTTATATTAACTTGACCTCCTTTATTTGATCTATACTAACCACAACAGTGTCTAAGGTTTATTGAAGGTAATCTTACATCTCATCTATATCACTGCGATCAAACATTTTCCTTAAGGCTGCAGCCGTTAATTGTATGTGTGCACACGAAGCCGGTGACGTCACCAGAAGCCGACAAGAGCCGGACACAGACTACACGGTACAGATAACGCTCAAGCCTTAAATGTTAGACACGCTGCTACAGTAGAGTAAAAGGATTATTATAACACCGGACAGGTATGTGAGGATATAGAGAGACTTTTGAAACTAAAGAAACTTTAATATCTTTCATAATGCTTAAATGTATAAACGGACTTACATATATAAATCATTGCACTTAAATGACCTTTTTAGTTGTTATCCTGGATATTGCAAACCGGTTACCTCCGGTACTAAAACATTTATGTTTCTCACAAAATAAAGTTTCACCGACTCCTGAGGCATTAATATTTAAACCATCTTGTTTTTGGAATACTCTGTTCAAAGAAAATAATTTCATCTGAACTATTCCATTCCTTTTTTCAATTAAAGATTAAAGTATATTTTTCTTTAATATATTGCAGCATGTGAAAAGATTTCCTTGTTATGCAAACTTTCTTTTGTTATATATGAATGTCTACCTCTAGTTTAGAATTTCTATTGTGTACTGGCTTACAATTATTTAGTTTACATTAAAAGTTGCTTCCATTCTGTTCCCTTTCTACTAAGTATTGTTTAAAGGGTTGCATTGCAAGCAGACATTCATATTAAAGTAGTTGAACTCAATTGATATTATGTATACTCAGTTGAAGCATAGTGTTTATAATTTAATAAATGAAAAATTATATCACAGTACCCTTCTCCTGACTGATAGCTTCCAAAGCATCAGAGGGATCTCATTGTTAAAAGGTGTCTGTGGACCATGGCTTTTGCTGTGGGATGCGACTAAGAAAATTTCAGGAAAGACCAATGAGAGCAGCTGAACTTTATTTGGAGTTAATCAGAGGCACTTTAAATGATGGCAGGTGTATGCTGACTCCTATTTAACATGATTTTGAATGTGATTGCTTAATTCTGAACACAGCTATATCCCCATTTATGCAACCACATTATTTTGTTTTTTTTTTTGTTTTCTTCCCTCCACCTAAAAGATTTCAGTTTGTTTTTCAATTGAGTTGTACAGTTTATAGGTTACATTAAAAGGTGTAACAAGTTCTGAAAATGATTTATCTTTGTCTCATTTTTTTACAAGAGCGAGAGAGCGCGAGCGAGCGGTCAGAGGCTGGTGAGGCACTGATACGCCCTAGAAGCCCATATATGAACCCAATAGAGGTAGCTTAAAGTTACAATTAAATTATAAGGTTGCAAAAGGGCAATTAGCATTATTTAGAGCACACGTATACAGGTAAGAAACTAATTAAGTTCTGATTATATAGGCAAATACAGTTCCACTATTTATACTCATTGATGACAAATGAAAAAATTTACTCTGAGGAAAAGCAGTGTGCTGGGCTTACACATTCATGCTACATGCTCAAGAAAAACAGAATTTATGTTTACCTGATAAATTTCTTTCTCCAACGGTGTGTCCGGTCCACGGCGTCATCCTTACTTGTGGGATATTCTCTTCCCCAACAGGAAATGGCAAAGAGCCCAGCAAAGCTGGTCACATGATCCCTCCTAGGCTCCGCCTACCCCAGTCATTCGACCGACGTTAAGGAGGAATAATAGCATAGGAGAAACCATATGGTACCGTGGTGACTGTAGTTAAAGAAAATAAATTATCAGACCTGATTAAAAAACCAGGGCGGGCCGTGGACCGGACACACCGTTGGAGAAAGAAATTTATCAGGTAAACATAAATTCTGTTTTCTCCAACATAGGTGTGTCCGGTCCACGGCGTCATCCTTACTTGTGGGAACCAATACCAAAGCTTTAGGACACGGATGAAGGGAGGGAGCAAATCAGGTCACCTAAATGGAAGGCACCACGGCTTGCAAAACCTTTCTCCCAAAAATAGCCTCAGAAGAAGCAAAAGTATCAAACTTGTAAAATTTGGTAAAAGTGTGCAGTGAAGACCAAGTCGCTGCCCTACATATCTGATCAACAGAAGCCTCGTTCTTGAAGGCCCATGTGGAAGCCACAGCCCTAGTGGAATGAGCTGTGATTCTTTCGGGAGGCTGCCGTCCGGCAGTCTCGTAAGCCAATCTGATGATGCTTTTAATCCAAAAAGAGAGAGAGTTAGAAGTTGCTTTTTGACCTCTCCTTTTACCTGAATAAACAACAAACAAGGAAGATGTTTGTCTAAAATCCTTTGTAGCATCTAAATAGAATTTTAGAGCGCGAACAACATCCAAATTGTGCAACAAGCGTTCCTTCTTTGAAACTGGTTTCGGACACAGAGAAGGTACGATAATCTCCTGGTTAATGTTTTTGTTAGAAACAACTCTTGGAAGAAAACCAGGTTTAGTACGTAAAACCACCTTATCTGCATGGAACACCAGATAAGGAGGAGAACACTGCAGAGCAGATAATTCTGAAACTCTTCTAGCAGAAGAAATTGCAACTAAAAACAAAACTTTCCAAGATAATAACTTAATATCAACGGAATGTAAGGGTTCAAACGGAACCCCCTGAAGAACTGAAAGAACTAAATTTAGACTCCAAGGAGGAGTCAAAGGTTTGTAAACAGGCTTGATTCTAACCAGAGCCTGAACAAAGGCTTGAACATCTGGCACAGCTGCCAGTTTTTTGTGAAGTAACACCGACAAGGCAGAAATCTGTCCCTTCAGGGAACTTGCCGATAATCCTTTTTCCAATCCTTCTTGAAGGAAGGATAGAATCCTAGGAATCTTAACCTTGTCCCAAGGGAATCCTTTAGATTCACACCAACAGATATATTTTTTCCAAATTTTGTGGTAAATCTTTCTAGTTACAGGCTTTCTGGCCTGAACAAGAGTATCGATAACAGAATCTGAGAAACCTCGCTTCGATAAAATCAAGCGTTCAATCTCCAAGCAGTCAGCTGGAGTGAAACCAGATTCGGATGTTCGAACGGACCCTGAACAAGAAGGTCTCGTCTCAAAGGTAGCTTCCAAGGTGGAGCCGATGACATATTCACCAGATCTGCATACCAAGTCCTGCGTGGCCACGCAGGAGCTATCAAGATCACCGACGCCCTCTCCTGATTGATCCTGGCTACCAGCCTGGGGATGAGAGGAAACGGCGGGAACACATAAGCTAGTTTGAAGGTCCAAGGTGCTACTAGTGCATCCACTAGAGCCGCCTTGGGATCCCTGGATCTGGACCCGTAGCAAGGAACTTTGAAGTTCTGACGAGAGGCCATCAGATCCATGTCTGGAATGCCCCATAGTTGAGTGACTTGGGCAAAGATTTCCGGATGGAGTTCCCACTCCCCCGGATGCAATGTCTGACGACTCAGAAAATCCGCTTCCCAATTTTCCACTCCCGGGATGTGGATAGCAGACAGGTGGCAGGAGTGAGACTCCGCCCATAGAATAATCTTGGTCACTTCTTCCATCGCTAGGGAACTCCTTGTTCCCCCCTGATGGTTGATGTACGCAACAGTCGTCATGTTGTCTGATTGAAACCGAATGAACTTGGTCCTCGCTAGCTGAGGCCAAGCCTTGAGAGCATTGAATATCGCTCTCAGTTCCAGAATATTTATCGGTAGAAGAGATTCTTCCCGAGACCAAAGACCCTGAGCGTTCAGGGATCCCCAGACCGCGCCCCAGCCCATCAGACTGGCGTCGGTCGTGACAATGACCCACTCTGGTCTGCGGAATGTCATCCCTCGTGACAGGTTGTCCAGGGACAGCCACCAACGGAGTGAGTCTCTGGTCCTCTGATTTACTTGTATCTTTGGAGACAAGTCTGTATAGTCCCCATTCCACTGACTGAGCATGCACAGTTGTAATGGTCTTAGATGAATGCGCGCAAAAGGAACTATGTCCATTGCCGCTACCATCAACCCGATCACTTCCATGCACTGAGCTACGGAAGGAAGAGGAACGGAATGAAGTATCCGACAAGAGTCCAGAAGCTTTGTCTTTCTGGCCTCTGTAAGAAAAATCCTCATTTCTGAGGAGTCTATAATTGTTCCCAAGAAGGGAACCCTTGTTGACGGGGATAGAGAACTCTTTTCCACGTTCACTTTCCAGCCGTGAGATCTGAGAAAGGCCAGGACGATGTCCGTGTGAGCCTTTGCTCGAGGGAGGGACGACGCTTGAATCAGAATGTCGTCCAGGTAAGGTACTACTGCAATGCCCCTTGGTCTTAGTACCGCTAGAAGGGACCCTAGTACCTTTGTGAAAATCCTTGGAGCAGTGGCTAATCCGAAAGGAAGCGCCACAAACTGGTAATGTTTGTCCAGGAATGCAAACCTTAGGAACCGATGATGTTCCTTGTGGATAGGAATATGTAGATACGCATCCTTTAAATCCACCGTGGTCATGAATTGACCTTCCTGGATGGAAGGAAGGATAGTTCGAATGGTTTCCATCTTGAACGATGGGACCTTGAGAAATTTGTTTAAGATCTTGAGATCTAAGATTGGTCTGAACGTTCCCTCTTTTTTGGGAACTATGAACAGATTGGAGTAGAACCCCATCCCTTGTTCTCTTAATGGAACAGGATGAATCACTCCCATTTTTAACAGGTCTTCTACACAATGTAAGAACGCCTGTCTTTTTATGTGGTCTGAAGACAACTGAGACCTGTGGAACCTCCCCCTTGGGGGAAGTCCCTTGAATTCCAGAAGATAACCCTGGGAGACTATTTCTAGCGCCCAAGGATCCAGAACATCTCTTGCCCAAGCCTGAGCGAAGAGAGAGAGTCTGCCCCCCACCAGATCCGGTCCCGGATCGGGGGCCAATATTTCATGCTGTCTTGGTAGCAGTGACAGGTTTCTTGGCCTGCTTTCCCTTGTTCCAGCCTTGCATTGGTCTCCAAGCTGGCTTGGCTTGAGAAGTATTACCCTCTTGCTTAGAGGACGTAGCACTTTGGGCTGGTCCGTTTTTACGAAAGGGACGAAAATTAGGTCTATTTTTTGCCTTGAAAGGCCTATCCTGAGGAAGGGCGTGGCCCTTACCCCCAGTGATATCAGAGATAATCTCTTTCAAGTCAGGGCCAAACAGCGTTTTCCCCTTGAAAGGAATGTTTAGTAACTTGTTCTTGGAAGACGCATCAGCCGACCAAGATTTCAACCAAAGCGCTCTGCGCGCCACAATAGCAAACCCAGAATTCTTAGCCGCTAACCTAGCCACTTGCAAAGTGGCGTCTAGAGTGAAAGAATTAGCCAATTTGAGAGCATTGATTCTGTCCATAATCTCCTCATAAGGAGGAGAATCACTATCGAGCACCTTAATCAGTTCATCAAACCAGAAATATGCAGCTGTAGTGACAGGGACAATGCATGAAATGGGTTGTAGAAGGTAACCCTGCTGAACAAACATCTTTTTAAGCAAACCTTCTAATTTTTTATCCATAGGATCTTTGAAAGCACAACTATCCTCTATGGGTATAGTGGTGCGTTTGTTTAAAGTAGAAACCGCTCCCTCGACCTTGGGGACTGACTGCCATAAGTCCTTTCTGGGGTCGACCATAGGAAACAATCTTTTAAATATGGGGGGAGGGACGAAAGGAATACCGGGCCTTTCCCATTCTTTATTAACAATGTCCGCCACCCGCTTGGGTATAGGAAAAGCTTCTGGGAGCCCCGGCACCTCTAGGAACTTGTCCATTTTACATAGTTTCTCTGGAATGACCAACTTTTCACAATCATCCAGAGTGGATAATACCTCCTTAAGCAAAATGCGGAGATGTTCCAACTTAAATTTAAATGTAATCACATCAGATTCAGCCTGATGAGAAATGTTCCCTGAATCAGTAATTTCTCCCTCAGACAAAACCTCCCTGGCCCCCTCAAATTGGATTAGGGGCCCTTCAGAGATATTAATATCAGCGTCGTCATGCTCTTCAGTAACTAAAACAGAGCAGCCACGCTTACGCTGACAAGGGTTCATTTTGGCTAAAATGTTTTTGACAGAATTATCCATTACAGCCGTTAATTGTTGCATAGTAAGGAGTATTGGCGCGCTAGATGTACTAGGGGCCTCCTGAGTGGGCAAGACTCGTGTAGACGAAGGAGGGAATGATGCAGTACCATGCTTACTCCCCTCACTTGAGGAATCATCTTGGGCATCATTGTCATTATCACATAAATCACATTTATTTAAATGAATAGGAATTCTGGCTTCCCCACATTCAGAACACAGTCTATCTGGTAGTTCAGACATGTTAAACAGGCATAAACTTGATAAGAAAGTACAAAAAACGTTTTAAAATAAAACCGTTACTGTCACTTTAAATTTTAAACTGAACACACTTTGTTACTGCAATTGCGAAAAAACATGAAGGAATTGTTCAAAAATCACCAAATTTTCACCACAGTGTCTTAAAGCCTTAAAAATATTGCACACCAAATTTGGAAGCTTTAACCCTTAAAATAACTGAACCGGAGCCGTTATAAGCTTTAACCCCTTTACAGTCCCTGGTATCTGCTTTGCTGAGACCCAACCAAGCCCAAAGGGGAATACGATACCAAATGACGCCTTCAGAAAGTCTTTTCTAAGTATCAGAGCTCCTCTCACATGCGACTGCATGCCATGCCTCTCAAAAACAAGTGCGCCACACCGGCGCGAAAATGAGACTCTGCTTATGCTTTGGGAAAGCCCCTAAGAAATAAGGTGTCTAATACAGTGCCTGCCGATATTATTATATCAAAATACCCAGATAAAATGATTCCTCAAGGCTAAATATGTGCTAATAATGAATCGATTTAGCCCAGAAAAGTCTACAGTCTAAATAAGCCCTTGTAAAGCCCTTATTTACGATCGTAATAAATATGGCTTACCGGATCCCATAGGGAAAATGACAGCTTCCAGCATTACATCGTCTTGTTAGAATGTGTCATACCTCAAGCAGCAAGAGACTGCACACTGTTCCCCCAACTGAAGTTAATTGCTCTCAACAGTCCTGTGTGGAACAGCCATGGATTTTAGTTACGGTTGCTAAAATCATTTTCCTCATACAAACAGAAATCTTCATCTCTTTTCTGTTTCTGAGTAAATAGTACATACCAGCACTATTTCAAAATAACAAACTCTTGATTGAATAATAAAAAACTACAGTTAAACACTAAAAAACTCTAAGCCATCTCCGTGGAGATGTTGCCTGTACAACGGCAAAGAGAATGACTGGGGTAGGCGGAGCCTAGGAGGGATCATGTGACCAGCTTTGCTGGGCTCTTTGCCATTTCCTGTTGGGGAAGAGAATATCCCACAAGTAAGGATGACGCCGTGGACCGGACACACCTATGTTGGAGAAATAGTGCTTTGCTGACTTAGTCTCTTGGTGAAACCGTGACCCCTTACCACGGCCATGGGGTATTTCCGGAAAACTAAAAAGCGGCAAGGCTTGTGTACTGAAGGAGGCAGTAAAACCTAGGGATCAATATAACCTCACCGTGACCTGACACTGCTAGCGAAGTAATCAGTGCTTTTCTAGCACACTCAATGTGTGTGATTCTTAAAATGTACTTCCCTGCAGCCCGCCCGAAACATAAATAAACTAGCAGTTTCGGGCGGGCTGCAGGAAGTACATTTTGAGAATCAAACACATTGTCCAACGTGCCTCTGCTTACAGCCCAGTTGAGTGTGCTAGTGCAGCTCTGACTACTTTGCTAGCAGTGTCAGGGAAGGCATAGGAGGACTTAAATTTAGTAGTGAACCACACACCTGCCCAAATGATGCATTCCCTACAAACTCATGGAGCTATCCCAGATCCTGTCTGGCACTCACCAATGTCGTTCAAAGAGGATGGAGTATAACACTTACGTGCTTCCAGGGGCCTGCTTGTCAAATCAAATCACGCAACCCTGCTTAATTCACAATCTATCAGTTGGAATTAGAGGAGGAGTGTATACCAACACATGACATCAAATTATTTAACCCTGAAGGTGTTAAATATTAGCATAGCATATTTTGTGCTATTTGTACTAGGTGTGCACACCTCCAGGGTTAAATCCTGTCATGTATTGGTATACATATATTATGTCTTGACTATTGGTGATATATGGATTAGAGATGTAACTCCATTATTAAGATATTAAATCTTTTGATTAATTTATAAAAAAAAAGAGTGCTCGATTCCCTACGATGCAATCTTGCCAATGTCACGGATCACAGTCCTTACACAGCTCCGGTATTGCGGGAGCTATTTTAGGTGAAAGTTAGTGTCCTGTGTGTTATTTCTACACATTTTGTGCCACAGGTCTCAGGAACTCTTTCAGTTTGCTGCCATCGGCCTGCGTGGCTAGGCTCCGCCCCCTGGCAGTTTATTTTTAGATTATGGGGTGTTTTAATTTTGGGGTTTTTTTTTTATTTTCAGAGGGATTAGGTTTAATTTTGTAAACTTTGGTAATTTGTTTTTTATTTTCTGTAATGTTAGCCTTTTTTTTTTTTTTTGTAACTTTCGTATATTTTAGTTTAGGTAATTTGTGTTAATTTAGGGGGTGTTAGGTTAAGTTAGGTTAGGGGGCTTAGTAATTAGTTATTTGCGTTGTGGGGGGTTTGCGGTTTAGGGGTTAATAGGGTAAATAGGTTTATTACGATGTGGGGGGTTTGCGGTTTAGGGGTTAATAGGGTAATTAGGTTTATTGCGATGTGGGGGTTTTGCGGTTTAGGGGTTAATAGGGTAATTAGGTTTATTGCGATGTGGGGGTTTAGGGGTTAATAGGGTAATTAGGTTTATTGCGATGTGGGGGTTTAGGGGTTAATAGGGTAATTAGGTTTATTGCGATGTGGGTGGTTGACGGTTAAGGGATTAAGGGGTTAATTACTTTATTATTTTGCGATGTGCTGGTTTGCGGTGTAGATGTTAATACTTCGTGTGGGAGGTTCAGGGTTTTTTTTTTTTTTTTTTTATACATCGTGCGGGCGGTGTGACAGTAGAAGTTTCATTTTAAGAATGGCTCATGTGCAACCCAGAAATAAAATAGGAGTCATCATTTGGATTGTTTTAAATCAGGTGATTTAGGACTAAGCTTTGATATAGTGCCGAGCTTGTTATATACACATAGCCCTAGATTGATGGGAGTTATTTGAATTGATGTGCACCATTATCTGTTTGCACAATTATTATCTGGTTGCTTGCTATTGCTGATTATATGTACTGTATGGATAAATGTGTAAGGCCTTGTACTTTTATTAATATATAGTCCTTAGGGGAAAACATTTTTTATCCGATTAGTCGAAAAAATAAAATCGGCCGATTAATCGATTATGAAAATATTCGTTATTACCTTTTGTTTTCATATGGTTTTTAATTCTCTTTGAGGCACAAAGATTTGCCACCTCACTAGAAGATAGTCAATTTGAATTATTGAACTAACAGCCTCCATGCAGTGGAGACTAGTGTTCCTTCTAAGGCCAGATTTTGTGAGCAGCGCAGCAATGAAGCAGTTAATTATGGAACTGCACTCTACAGTTAGCAAACACTACACAATGCAAATCCAAAAGAGCAAATAATAGGAGCACCAGACAGTCGTAGTGGTGAAGATAAAACTTAGCTTTTATTTTGCTTACAAGCAATTTGCAGCAGATGCAATAAAAACATATATGCACATTTCAATATTTATACAGCAGGAAATATCAAAGGCAGTTTTCCAGCTTACGCGTTTCGGCTATTGCCGTAATCATAGCTTGTTGGAACCTTGCCTGTGAAATTTAAAACAAATACAAAGTTTCTATTAGTTAATTAAACCTCTACACACCTCTCTAACTGCCCTATCCTTAACCTGCTATGTATCTAGCTTGCTTAACCCTTGACAACCTACAGTGCTTAGGTGTTTATAAATTAACAGATATATTAAGTTAAAATAACATATATATATCCTTTTAATCTTGCCCTATTGTAAAAACATTATGTTTTATCGGAGCATATTCAGCTCTTTTGTGTTTTGTATTTACCTATACATTCCATTTCTTAAATCATAATTATTCTATTTAATCATTTCACTTTGGATTTTATGTGTTAAATTCTATTAGCTATACAGAAACTATAAGTCTACAAAAAAGCTTATACTGTGAGCTAGCTCATATCCAAATCTCATTATGGCCAAATTTTGGAACCAATTCTAGATCGAGTGGGCTCAATTTTTGCTTATAATTTTTAAGACTGTAATTAAAGTCATTTCGGACTTTCTAACTTTTCTCTTCACTTAAACATTCATTTATCAGTTGTTATCTTTATTTGTTTTATATAATTTTGTGTGTGTGCGACACTGTCATTAAAGAATTGTTTCATCAAAAATATATTAAGTTATTGGTTTTGTCCTTATAGTGTTCATTAAAACACCGAAAGCTATATATTTTTTGTCTCTCCCTATGTGTAATTTAACATTTGGATAAAATGTCTTATTATACATATTAATGAATTTTTCATTGCCAATGGTTTATTATGTCATATTCTGAATTCATTCCTAGGGGCCATCTCGTTTTCAATTTATGGATCCAAAAAAACCTCTTTTTGGGCTAATACATCATCCCTACTCTTGCCTCTCATATTTTTGTACACTTTTTCAATTATAGTCCATTTTAGAGAATTGGTGTTACTTTGATGCTGTAGTTTAAAGTGTTGCACTAATGGAATAGAAAGAGAGGAATGTTTGATGTTGTTAACATGTTCTCTTATCCTTTCACGTGCTTCCCTCGTTGTGAGTCCTACATATTGTAGGTCACACAGGGTGCAAGTTAGTAGGTACACAACATAAGTTTCTCTACAATTTAAACATGATTTATGAAAAAATCTTTCTCCTGTGACAGAGCTCCTGTAAGAGTTGCCTTCTTGCAATAATTCACACGCCTTACAGCTAAAATTGCTACAATGATAGGTTCCCTTAAAGGTTAACCAGGAACTTTGTGTAGTGTTGTTCTCTCTCAGTTTAGTTGGAGATATTTTATTTCCTATAGAAATTCCCTTTTTAAAGGAAAATCGACATCCTTTTCTTGAGATATTTATAAGTTTCTCATCTGCTTGTAATAAGGGTAGATGGTTTTTGATAATGGAACAGATTTGGTGATATTGTTTGCTGTATTTTATTACAAAGGTTACTCTATCATCCTTTTTATTGATATGTTCATGTGTCTTTTCTTTTAAAAGATCAGCTCTATTTATTGAGGCTACTGATTTTTTCGCTCTCTCAATCATTCTATATAAGTAGCCTCTTTCCTTTAGTTTATTGCTTAATATTTCTGAATGTTTTTGATAGGTTACTTCTGTATTACAGTTTCTTTTTAATCTTATATATTGACCTTTCGCCACAGAGTTGAATACCCGTTTTGGATGGTTGCTATGGGCATGCAATAGTGTATTCCCTGAGATAGGTTTAGTATATACCTCTTAATATGTGTCCTTTAGCATTTCCACTTAATTCTACATCTAAATAATGTATTTTGTGTTTTTCAAACTCACTAGTGAATCTAATGCCTACATTATTGGTATTCAGTAGTGCAACAAATTCCATAGCACTCTTTTTGTCTCCATTCCAAATACATATAAGATCATCAATAAACCTTTTGTAATAGATGATGTTACCCTTGAGGGGGCTACCACATCCATAGATGTGGGACAGCTCCCACCACCCCATAAAGAGGTTGGCATAGGAGGGGGCAAATTTTGCCCCCATAGCTGTCCCACATCTCTGGAGGTAAAAAGCCCCCTCAAAGGAAAAAAAGTTATGCATTAGTAAATATTTCGTTACACGTAAAACATAATTGCAAAATTCTTCATTGTAACCTTCAACATTCGTTAAAAAGTATTCAATAGCCTTCAGCCCCATATTGTGGGGGATAGAAGAATATAAAGATTGTACATCTATAGTTAACCATCCAAAGTTTTGTTCCCATTTGATCTTATCAGTTTCTTTTAGCAATTGTTTTGTATCACATAAACAGCTATTTAATGATTTTACTATTGGCTGTAAGATCTCATCAAGCCATTGTGAGAGATGTTCATTAAGTGATCCAATCCCACTTATTATGGGTCTGCCAGTCATGTTTTCAATGCCTTTGTGAATCTTAGGAAGTATATTAAATACTGGCATGACTGGTTGACCAACAATAAGATATTCCTTAGTATTTAAATCAAAGTGTCCCTCCCCGAAACCTTCATCAATAAGGTGTGACAGTTCTCTCTTGAATCTAGGGGTAGGATCAACCTCTAATTTACTGTATTGTTTATCATCCATCAATTCCCTATTAGCTTCCTGGATGAAATGTGTCTTATCCATTACAACAATAGATCCACCCTTGTCTGCATTTCTTATCACAATTTGGTTGTTTTCACTTAGACTCTTTAGTGCTGTTTTTAATACACAATGCAGACAGCAAGGTATGAAACCCTTATTAACCATTTCACTGCTGGGCAGCCCAAAAAAAAAAAAAATATCTTGCTTAAAGAGCAATGGTTTTTAAACCTGTCCTCAGGCCTCCCTAAAAGGCGACATTTTGATGATATCTGAACTAGAGGACAGGTGAAATAATCAGTTGATTAGTAAACATTGGTATTTTACCTGCTGTCATCCAAAGTAATCCTGAAAACCTGGCCTGCTGGGGAGGCCTTAGGAAAGGTTTAAAAACCAGTGCCTGAGAGGGAACACTTTTTTTTTCTCTCTTTCTTTAAAACTAGGCAGTTGGGATGTTTCAGCTAATAAAAAGTTTTAGTGTAGAAGTCATTATTTTCAATGGCAACATGTTTCAGTGTACTTGTTGCCTCAGGGAAAGTACGCACATTACAAGCCATTCAGGAGCAGGCTACCATTAAACGGAACACTAAAGTAAAAACTAAAAAAAAAAAAAAAAAAAAAAAAAAAAAAAAAAACACCTTTCATGATTTAGATAAATCATGCAATTAAAAAAAAAAAAATTCTGGAGGCACTAGCTCCAAATGAGCTTGTGCAAGAATTCACAGCGTATATGTATATTGATTTTGTTATTGCTCGATAGCCTCACATGATGCAAGGAGAAGGAAAAAACATAATTTATGTAAGAATTTACCTGATAAATTAATTTCTTTCATATTGACAAGAGTCCATGAGCTAGTGACATATGGGATATACAATCCTACCAGGAGGGGCAAAGTTTCCCAAACCTCAAAATGAATATAAATACACCCCTCACCACACCCACAATTCAGTTTAATGAATAGCCAAGTAGTGGGGTGATAAAGGAGTAAAAAGCATCAAAGGAATTTGGAAATAATTGTGCTTTATACAAAAAAAATCATAACCACCATAAAAAAAGAGTGGGCCTCATGGACTCCTGCCAATATGAAAGAAATGAATTTATCAGGTAAGTTCTTACATAAATTATGTTTCCTTTCATGTAATTGGCAAGAGTCCATGAGCTAGTGATGTATGGGATATCAATACCCAAGATGTGGAACTCCACACAAGAGTCACTAGAGAGGGAGGGATAAACATAAACAACAGCCATAATCCGCTGAAAAAATAATCCACAACCCAAAATATAAGTTTCTTCTTTAAATGACAAGAAAAACTTAAAACATCAGCAGAAGAATCAAACTGAAACAGCTGCCTGAAGAACTTTTCTACCAAAAACTGCTTCTGAAGAAGCAAATACATCAAAACAGTAGAATTTAGTAAATGTATGTAAAGAAGACCAAGTTGCCACTCTGCAAATTTGATCAACTGAAGCTTCATTCTTAAAAGCCCACGAAGTGGAGACTGATCTAGTAGAATGAGCTGTAATTCTCTGAGGCGGGCCTGACCCGAATCAAAATAAGCTTGATGAATCAAAAGCTTTAACCAAGAAGCCAAGGAAATAGCAGAAGCCTTCTGACCTTTCCTAGGACCAGAAAATATAACAAAATATTTCAAAGCTCTTACCACATCCAAAGAATGTAAGGATCTTTCCAAAGTATTCTTAGGATTAGGACACAAGGAAGGGACAATTTCTCTACTAATGTTGCTAGAATTCACAACTTTAGGTAAAAATTTAAATGAAGTCTGCAAAACCGCCTTATCCTGATGAAAAATCAGAAAAGGAGATTCACAAGAAAGAGCAGATAGCTCAGAAACTCTTCTAGCAGAAGAGATGGCCAAAAGGAACAACACTTTCCAAGAAAGTAGTTTAAATGTCCAAAGAATGCATAGGCTCAAATGGAGGAGCCTGTAACGCCCTCAAAACCAAATTAAGACTGCAAGGAGGAGAAATTGATTTAATGACAGACTTAATACGAACTAAAGCCTGTACAAAACAGTGAATATCAGGAAGTTTAGCAATATTTCTGTGAAATAAAACAGAAAGAGCAGAGATTTGTCCCTTCAAGGAACTTGCAGACAAACCCTTATCCAAACCATCCTGAAGAAACTGTAAAATTCTTGGAATTCTAAAAGAATGCCAAGAGAATTTATGAGAAGAACACCATGAAATGTAAGTCTTCCAAACTCGATAATCTTTCTAGAGACAGATTTACGAGCTTGTAACATAGTATTAATCACTGAGTCAGAGAAACCTCTATGACTTAGCACTAAGCGCTCAATTTCCATACCTTCAAATTTAATGATTTGAGATCCTGATGGAAAAACGGACCTTGAGACAGTAGGTCCGGCTTTCACGGAAGTGGCCAAGGATGGCAACTGAAGATCCGAACAAGATCCGCATACCAAAACCTGTGAGGCCAAGCTGGAGCCACCAGCAACACAAACTATTGTTCCATGATGATTTTGGAGATCACTCTCGGAAGAACTAGAGGCGGGAAAATATAAGCAGGATGATAACACCAAGGAAGTGTCAAAGCATCCACTGCTTCCGCCTGGACATCCCTGGACAGGTATCTGGGAAGTTTCTTGCTTAGATGAGAAGCCATCAGATTTCTCTCTGGAAGACCCCACATCTGAACAATCTGAGAAAACACATCTGGATGGAGGGACCACTCCCCCGGATGTAAAGTCTGACGGATGAGATAATCCGCCTCCCAATTGTCTACACCTGGGATATGCACCGCAGAGATTAGACAGGAGCTGGATTCCGCCCAAGCAAGTATCCGAGATACTTCTCTCATAGCTTGGGGACTGAGTCCCACCCTGATGATCGACATATGCCACAGTTGTGATATTGTCTGTCTGAAAACAAATGAACGGCTCTCTCTTCAACAGAGGCCAAAACTAAAGAGCTCTGAGAATTGCACGGAGTTCTAAAATATTGATTGGTAATCTCGCCACTTGAGATTTCCAAACCCCTTGTGCTGTCAGAGATCCCCAAACAGCTCCCCAACCTGAAAGACTTGCATCTGTAGTGACCACAGTCCAGGTTGGCCAAACAAAAGAAGCCCCTTGAACTAAACGCTGGTGATTTAACCACCACGAGAGAGTGTCGAACATTGGGATTTAAGGATATTAATTGCGATATCTTTGTATAATCCCTGCACCATTGATTCAGCATACAAAGCTGGAGAGGTCTCATGTGAAAACGAGCAAAAGGAATCGCTTCCGATGCTGCAGTCATGAGGCCTAAAACTTCCATGCACATAGTGTCATGAACCAAGCCTCCAGACTAAAAAGAAAAAGAAAAAGTCTGGGAGGCATTCTGCTAAGAAGGGCTGTGTGGGGATTTGAACCTGTAGCTCTGTGGTTGCTATTTCTGTTTGCTTACATGTTGAGCCACAGCCAGTTCTAGCAATAGCAAGGAACTTAAAAGATCTGATAAATAACTATTTGCCTTATATGTTATTACACCTGTGCAACACACAGGTTTTCTCAATTCTGGAATTAATCAGAACCAACCCTGTGCAAAACCTCCCTATTTAAGGATGGCTTTTAGTCTGCATTAGTGTCTTCACATTGGATCTGTTTTGTCAAGTCAGAACCTGTTTCCTGTACTTCTTTGGAGAAAGATTTCACCTTTGCACCTGTTTACAAGGTATTACCAGGAGAAAGCCTTTACCTTTAAACCTGTTACCAATCTACAAGTTTGTATCCTGCCTTGTGCAATTCCTGCACTCAGCTATAACCAGGAGAAAGACTTTACCTTTAAACCTGTTACCAGTTCACAAGTTTGTTTCCTGCCTTGTGCAATTCCTGCACTCAGCTATAACCAGGAGAAAGACTTTACCTTTACACCTGTTACCAGTTCACAAGTCTGTTTCCTGCCTTGTGCAATTCTTGCACTCAGCAATTACCAGGAGAAAGACTTTACCTTTAAACCTGTTACCAGTTTGCAAGTTTGTTTCCTGCCTTGTGCAATTCCTGCACTCAGCAATTACCAGGAGAAAGACTTTACCTTTAAACCTGCTTACAAGTTGTTTTCTGCCTTGTGCTAATCTTACATTTCAGTTATTATCAGGAGAAAGACTTTCCTTTTTGAATCTGCATCTCTGCTTACTAGTTTTGTTTATTTTCACTCCTGCTGTATGTGGTCTTAACATACCTGAGTAGCATATTTAAATATTCTGCAAGTATTTGCTTAAACAAAGTATTTTGTTTAAATAAGTTTGTTTTCATTTTCAATCAGTATGGCTTCTACTAATCATCCTTTAAAGCAACTGTTCCAGACAATGAGGCTCTCACATGATATCCTGAGACAGAACATGACACATAGCCACTGAAGGGAATGACAGACTGAAGGTGCCGACAGGCTGCAACCAATTTCAAACGTCTCTTGTCTGTTAGAGAGACAGAGAGTCATGGACACTGAATCTATCTGGAAGCCTAAAAAGGTGACCCTTGTCTGAGGAATCAAGAAACTTTTTGGTAAATTGATCCTCCAACCATGTTTTCGATGAAACAACACTAGTTGATTCGTGTGAGATTCTGCAGAACGTAAAGACTGAGCTAGTACCAAGATATCGTCCAAATAAGGACCGCAATACCCTGTTCTCTGGTTACAGAGAGCAGGGCACCGAGAACCTTTGAAAAGATTCTTGGAGCTGTTGCTAGGCCAAATGGAAGAGCATCAAATTGTTAATGCTTGTCTAGAAAAGAGAATCTCAGGAACTGATGATAATGATCTGGATGAATCGGAATATGAAGGTATGCATCCTGCAAGTCTATTGTGGACATATAATGTCCTTGCTGAACAAAAGGCAGAATAGTTCTTACAGTCACCATCTTGAAAGTTGGTACTCTTACATAACGATTCAAAATTTTCAGATCCAGAACTGCTCTGAATCAGTTTTCCTTCTTTGGGACAATGAATAGATTTGAATAAAACCCCAGACCTTGTCCCTGAAAAGGTACTGGCATGATTACCCCTGAAACCTCCAGGTCTGAAACACACTTCAGGAAAGCCTGAGCTTTTACTGGATTTGCTGGGATACGTGAGAGAAAAAAAATCTTCTCACAGGAGGTCTTACTCTGAATCCTATTAGATACCCCTGAGAGACAATGCTCTGAATCCATTGATTTTGGACAGAATTTATCCAAACATCCATGAAAAACCTTAATCTGCCCCCTACCAGCTGAGCTGGAATGAGGGCCGCACCTTCATGCGGACTTAGGGGCTGACTTTGGTTTCTTAAATGGCTTGGATTTACTCCAATTTGAGGAAGGCTTCCAATTGGAGACAGATTCCTTGAGGGAAGGATTAGATTTTTGTTATTTATATTGATGAAAGGAACGAAAACGATTAGAAGCCTTAGATTTACCCTTAGGTTTTTTTATCCTGAGGCAAAAAAACATAATTTATGTAAGAATTTGGCAAGAGTCCATGAGCTAGTGACGTATGGGATATACATTCCTACCAGGAGAGGCAAAGTTTCCCAAACCTTAAAATGCCTATAAATACACCCCCCACCACACCCACAATTCAGTTTAACGAATAGCCAAGAAGTGGGGTGATAAGAAAGGAGCGAAAGCATCAACAAGGTATTGGAATAATTGTGCTTTATACAAAAAAATCATAACCACCATAAAAAGGGTGGGTCTCATGGACTCTTGCCAATATGAAAGAAATGAATTTATCAGGTAAATTCTTACATAAATTATGTTTTCTTTCATGTAATTGGCAAGAGTCCATGAGCTAGTGTCGTATGGGATAGCAAATACCCAAGATGTGGAACTCCACGTAAGAGTCACTAGAGAGGGAGGGATAAAAATAAAGACAACCAATTCCGCTGAAAAATTAATCCACAACCCAAATCAAAAGTTTTAATCTCAATAATGAAAAAAAACTGAAATTATAAGCAGAAGAATCAAACTGAAACAGCTGCCTGAAGTACTTTTCTACCAAAAACTACTTCTGAAGAAGAGAAAACATCAAAATGGTAGAATTTAGTAAAAGTATGCAAAGAAGACCAAGTTGCTGCTTTGCAAATCTGATCAACAGAAGCTTCATTCTTAAAAGCCCTGTAAGTAGAAACTGATCTAGTAGAATGAGCCGTAATCCTCGGAGGCGGGGATTTACCCGATTCCAAATAACCATGATGAATCAAAAGCTTTAACCAAGATGCCAAAGAAATGTCAGAAGCCTTCTGACCTTTCCTAGAACCAGAAAAGATAACAGACTAGAAGTCTTTCGGAAATCTTTAGTAGCTTCATTATAATATTTCAAAGCTCTTTCCACATCCAAAGAATGTAAAGATCTCTCCAGAGAATTCTTAGGATTAGGACACAACGACGAGACAACAATTTCTCTACTAATGTTGTTGGAATTCACAACTTTAGGTAAAAATTTAAATGAAGTCCGCAAAACCGCCTTATCCTGATGAAAAAAAAAAAATCAGAAAAGGAGACTCACAAGAAAGAGCAGATAATTCAGAAACTCTTCTAGCAGAAGAGATGGCCAAAAGGAACAATACTTTCCAAGAAAGTAATTTAATATCCAGAGAATGCATAGGTTCAAACGGAGGAGCCTGTAAAGCCCTCAGAACCAAATTAAGACTCAAGGAGGAGAGATTGACTTAATGACAGGCTTGATACGAACCAAAGCCTGTACAAAACAATGAATATCAGGAAGATTAGCAAGAACAGAAAGAGCAGATATTTGTCCTTTCAAAGAACTTGCAGACAAACCCTTATCCAAACCATCCTGAAGAAACTGTAAAATTCTAGGAATTCTAAAAGAATGCCAAGAGAATTTATGAGAAGAACACCATGAAATGTAAGTCTTCCAAACTCGGTAATAAATCTTTCTAGACACAGATTTACGAGCCTGCAACATAGTATTAATCACCGAGTCAGAGAAACCTCTATGACTAAGCACTAAACGTTCAATCTCCATACCTTCAAATTTAATGATTTGAGATCCTGATGGAAAAACGGACCTTGAGATAGAAGGTCTGGCCTTAACTGAAGTGGTCAAGGTTGGCAACTGGACATCCGAACAAGATCCGCATACCAAAACCTGTGTGGCCATGCTGAAACCACCAGCAGTACAAATGAACGCTCCATTATGATTTTGGAAATCACTCTTGGAAGAAGAACTAGAGGCGGAAAGATATAAGCAGGTTGATAACTCCAAGGAAGTGTCAACGCATTCACTGCTTCCACCTGAGGATCCCTGGACCTGGACAGATACCTGGGAAGTTTACCGTTTAGATGAGAAGCCATCAGATCTATTTCTGGAAACCCCCACATCTGAACAATCTGAAAAAACACATCTGGGTGAAGAGACCACTCTCCCGGATGTAAAGTCTGGCGTCTGAGATAATCCGCTTCCCAATGGTCTATACCTGGTATATGGACCGCAGAAATTAGATCCAAGATACTTCTTTCATAGCTTGAGGACTGTAAGTCCCACTTTGATGATTGACATACGCCACGGTTGTGACATTGTCTGTCTGAAAACAAATAAACGATTCTCTCTTAAGAAGAGGCCAAAACTGAAGAGCTCTGAGAATCGCACGGAGTTCCAAAATATTGATTGGTAATCTCGCCTCTTGAGATTTCCAAACCCCCTGTGCTGTCAGAGATCCCCAGACAGCTCCCCAACCTGAAAGACTCGCATCTGTTGTGATCACAGTCCAGGCTTAACAAAAAAGAGAGGCCCCTTGAACTAAACGATGGTGATCTAACCGCCAAGTCAGAGATAGTCGAATATTGGGATTTAAGTATATTAATTGTGATATATTTGTATAATCCCTGCACCATTGGTTCAGCATACAAAGCTGAAGAGGTCTCATGTGAAAACGAGCAAAGGGGATCGTGTCCAATGCTGCAGTCATGAGACCTAAAACCTCCATGCACATAGCTACTGAAGGGAATGATTGAGACTGAAGGTTTCGACAAGCTGCAACCAATTTCAGACGTCTCTTGTCTGTTAGAGACAAAGTCATGGATACTGAATCTATTTGGAAACCTAAAAAAGGTTACCCTTGTCTGAGGAATCAAAGAACTTTTTGGTAAATTGATCCTCCAACCATGTCTTTGAAGAAACACTAGTTGATTCGTGTGAGATTCTGCAGAACGTAAAGACTGAGCAAGTACCAAGATATCGTCCAAATAAGGAAACACCGCAATACCCCACTCTCTGATTACAGAGAGTAGGGCACCGAGAACCTTTGAAAAGATCCTTGGAGCTGTTGCTAGGCCAAAAGGAAGAGCAACAAATTGGTAATGCCTGTCTAGAAAAGAGAATCTCAGGAACTGATAGTGATCTGGATGAATCGGAATATGAAGATATGCATCCTGTAAGTCTATTGTAGACATATAATGCCCTTGCTGAACAAAAGGCAGAATAGTCCTTATAGTCACCATTTTGAATGTAGGTATTCTTACATAACTATTCAAAATTTAGATCCAGAACTGGTCTGAAAGAATTCTCCTTCTTTGGAACAATGAACAGATTTGAATAAAACCCCAGACCCCTGGCACAATTACCCCAGATAACTCCAGGTCTGAAACACACTTCAGGAAAGCCTGAGCCTTTACTGGGTTCACTGGAATGCGTGAGAGAAAGAAAATTCTCACAGGCAGTCTTACTTTGAAACCTATTCTGTACCCTTGAGAAATAATGTTCTGAATCCAATGATTTTGGATTGAATTGATCCAAACATCCTTGTAAAATCTTAGTCTGCCCCCTACCAGCTGTGCTGGAATGAGGGCCGCACCTTTATGCGGACTTGGGGGCCGATTTTGATTTTTTAAATGGCTTGGATTTATTCCAGACTGGAGAAGGCTTCCAATTGGAAACCGTTCCCTTAGGGGAAGGGTCAGGTTTCTGTTCCTTATTTTGACGAAAGGAACGAAAACGTTTAGCAGCCCTAAATTTACCCTTAGATTTTTTATCCTGAGACAAAAAAGCTCCCTTCCCCCCAGTGACAGTTGAAATAATAGAATCCAACTGAGAACCAAATAATTTATTACCTTGGAAAGAGAGATAGCAACGTCGATTTAGAAGTCATATCAGCATTCCAAGATTTAAGCCATAAAGCTCTTCTAGCTAATATAGCTAAAGACATATCTGACATCAATTCTAATGATATCAAAAATGGCATCACAAATGAAATTATTAGCATGTTGAATTAGCTTAACAATGCTATACACGTTATGATCTGGTACTTGTTGTGCTAAAGTTTCCAACCAAAAGGTGGAAGCAGCAGCAACATCAGCCAAAGAAATAGCAGGCCTAAGAAGATGACCTGAACATAAATAAGCCTTTCTTAGATAAGATTCAAGTTTCCTATCTAAAGGATCTTTAAAAGAAGTACTATCTGCCGTAGGAATAGTAGTACGTTTAGCAAGAGTAGAGATGGCCCCATCAACTTTGGGGATCTTTTCCCAAAACTCCAATCTATCAGTCGGCAAAGGATACAGTTTCTTAAACCTTGAAGGAGGAGTAAAAGAAGTACCCAGTCTATTCCATTCCCTAGAAATTACATCTGAAATAGCATCAGGAACTGGAAAAAACTCTGGAATAAGTACATGAGGTTTAAAAACCGAATTTAAAAGTTTACTGGTTTTAATATCAAGAGGACTAGTCTCCTCCATATCTAATGTAATCAACACCTCTTTTAATAAGGAACGAATATACTCCATTTTAAATAAGTATGAAGATTTGTCAGTGTCAATATTTGAGGCAGAATCTTCTGAACCAGACAGATCCTCATCAGAGATAGATAAATCAGAATGCTGTCGGTCACTTAAAAATTCATCAATTTTATGAGAAGTTTTAAAAGACCTTTTACGTTTATTAGAAGGTGGTATGACAGACAAAGCCTTCTGAAGGGAATTAGAAACAAATTCTCTCACATTAACAGGAATATCCTGAGCATTAGATGTTGAAGGAACAACAGGTAATGGATTACTACTAATGGAAATAGTGTCTGCATTTGAAAGTTTATCATGACAACTAACACAAACTACAGCCGGAGGAACAGTTACCACAAGTTTACAACAAATGCACTTAGCTTTGGTAGAACCGACATCAGGAAGCAGGATTCCAATAGTAGATTCAGAGACAGGGTCAGATTGAGACATCTTGCAATATGTAATAGAAAAAATTAACAATTTCCTTATATGACAGTTTCAGGAATGGGAAAAAATGCAAACAAAATAAGCCTCTGGAAACCAGAAGCAAAATGAAATAAAGACTTAAATAATGTCAAAAATCTGGCGCCAAGTATGACACCCACAACTGACAAAATATTTTTTGGCGCCAAGAACGTCTGCAACAAACACGAGCGTCATAGATGACGCAACTACGTGAAAACTCTCGGCGCCAACTAAGACGCCGGAAATGACGAAATTACGTCAACAAACTTAATTCTCGCGCCAAAAAAGTCTGGCGCCAAGAATGAATAAATTATAGCATTTTGCGCTCCCGCGAGCCTAACAGCCTGCAATTTAGAAAAGAGTCAAATTGAAAAATTTCAGGTAAGTTTTTAATATGCATTTCCCGAAATGAAACTGACAGTCTGCAAGAAGGAAATATACTGATTAACCTGAATCATAGCAAATATAAGTACAAAACATATATTTAGAACTTTACATATAAAAGTGCCAAACCATAGCTGAGAGGGTCTTAAATAAATGAAAACATACTTAACTTACTTCACCACCTCCATAGGAGGCAAAGTTTGTAAAACTGAAATTGTGGGTGTGGTGGGGGGTGTATTTATAGGCATTTTAAGGTTTGGGAAACTTTGCCCCTCCTGGTAGGAATGTATATCCCATACGTCACTAGCTCATGGACTCTTGCCAATTACATGAAAGAAAACTCCCTTTGCCCCCAGTAACAGTTGAAATAATAAAATCCAACTTAGAACCAAATAAATTATTACCTTGGAAAGAAAGAGATAGTAATCTAGACTTAGATGTCATATCAGCATTCCAAGATTTAAGCCACAAAGCTCTTCTAGCCAAAATAGCTAAAGACATGGATCTAACATCAATTTTGATAATATCAAAAATGGCATCACAAATAAAATGATTAGCATGTTGCAGCAAGCTAACAATGCTAGATATCTCAGAATCCAATTCTTGTTGTGCTAAATTCTCCAACCAAAATGTTGAAGCAGCCGCAACATCAGCCAAAGAAATTGCAGGCCTGAGAAGATGACCTGAATATAAATAGGCTTTCCTTAGATAAGATTCAAGTTTCCTATCTAAAAGAAGTACTGTCTTCCATAGGAATAGTGGTACGTTTAGCAAGAGTAGAAATAGCCCCATCAACTTTGGGGATCTTTTCCCAAAACTCTATTGAAATTGCTGGCAAAGGATACAATTATTTTAAACCTTGAAGAAGGAATAAAAGAAGTACCCAGCTTATTCCATTCCTTAGAAATCATATCAGAAAAAGCATCAGGAATAGGAAAAACCTCTGGAGTAACCACAGGAGGTTTAAAAACAGCATTTAAACGTTTACTAGTCTTAACGTCAAGAGGACTGGCTTCCTCAATATCCAAAGTAATTAACACTTCTTTTAAAAAGAACGAATATACTCCATTTTAAATAAATAAGTAGATTTGTCAGTGTCAATATCTGAGGAAGGATCTTCTGAATCTGATAGATCCTCATCAGAGGAGGATAAATCATTATGTTGTCGGTCATTTGAAATTTCATCAACTTTATGAGAAGTTTTAAAAGACCTTTTACGTTTATTAGAAGGCGGAAATGCAGACAAAGCCTTCTGAATAGAATCAGTAACAAATTCATAGGTATATCATGTACATTAGAAGTTGAAGGAAATGCAACCGGCAATGTACTATTACTGATGGACACACTATCTGCATGTAAAAAAGTTTATCATGACAACTATTACAAATTTCCACAATCTTACAACAAATGCACTTAGCTTTGGTAGAACCGATGTCAGGCAGCAAAGTTCCAACAGATACTTCTGAGACAGGATCAGATTGAGACATCTTGCAAAATATAAAAGAAAAAAACAACATATAAAGCAAAATGATCAATTTCCTTATATGACAGTTTTAGGAATGGGAAAAAAATGCAAAAAGCATAGCCCTCTGACATAGAGAAAAGCAAGAGGCAAAAAGCAATGTAACTGAAAATTGTTTGGCGCAAACAACATCCGGAAATGACACACTCGCGTCACTTACGACACAACCATGTGTAAAGACTCGGCATCAACTACGACGCCGGAAATGACGAACTTTCGTCAACGAACGTACTTTTGCGCCAAAAAATTCTCATACCAAGAATGACGCAATAAAGTCTAGCATTTGGCGCACCCGAGGGCCTAATACTGCCCGCAATCTGCAAGAAAAATGTAGTCAATTTTTTAAAAAAAAGACACTAAACCTCAGGTAAGAAAAATATTTCTTATATTTCTTTAAAAAAATGTTTATTTTCCCCAAATATGAAACTGACAGTCTGCACAAGGAAATACATGAACCTGACTTATGGCAAATATAAGTACAATACATAAATTTAGAACTTTATATAAATGCATAAAGTGCCAAACCATAGCTGGGGTGTCTTAAGTAATAAAAAACACACTTACCAAAAAGACACCCATCCACATAAAGCAGATAGCCAAACCAGTACTGAAACAGTTATTAGTAGAGGTAATGGTATATGAGAGTATATTGTCGATCTGAAAAGGGAGGTAGGAGATGAATCTCTACGACCCATAGAGAACCTATGAAATAGATCCCAGTTAGGAAAATCATTGCATTCAATAGGTGATACTCCCTTCACATCCCTCTGACATTCGCTGTACTCTTAGAGGAATCAGGCTTCAAAATGCTGAGAAGCGCATGTCAACATAGAAATCTAGCACAAAACTTACTTCACCACCTCCATAGGAGGCAAAGTTTGTAAAACTAAATTGAGGGTGTGATGAGGGGTGTATTTATAGGCATTTTGAGGTTTGGGAAACTTTGCCCCTCCTGGTAGGATTGTATATCCCATACGTCACTAGCTCATGGACTCTTGCCAATTACATGAAAGAAATGTACTTTTGCAATGTCTTTTTAAGAAATTGTTGATTATTCAGTTCTACTGTATATGGCTTGGACACTATGGCCTATCATTGGCTGTAGAGGCTGCAGTCTAGTTTTGAGGGGAAGAAAAAACTGATCTGTATAAATATCAATGCTGCAAATACAATATTAAAACATGACTATTTTAAATACCAGCCTGTATGCTTTCAGGGACATTAAAGGAATTACTTATCACTTTAATGTCCCTAAACTTACCCCACCTCACTAAAATGCTGGGGGTGGGGGGTTAATTTGTTGTTGCTTTTCTTTAAATAAGAAACAGACAAACATGAAATATAACACAAAAGGTACTGAAATATCACAATTTATAACAATTTGGACATTATATGGTCTAGCTTATTATACTTTTTTTTCTTGCTATTCAAAGGAATAATGCTACTTAAAAATAAAGACCATGTGTTAAACACCCACAAACCCTCTCTCAAGCAGCTCAAAAAAAAAAAAAAAAAAAAAAAAAAAAAAATGTATAGCACCCGTAACCTTTCATACACACAAACCTCAACACATACACATAAAACCTCAAAAGACAACCCAGAAGGGGCACCTCCTTTAAATTAAAAATGTGCAAACTGTGCACATGGGTCACTGCTACCGCAGCGGTGACTAAAATTAACAATGTGCAATGTTTTTTTTTTTAAATTATATAAATTGTGGTTATTGCACTAAAAAGGAGGAAGAATACTAACACTTAAAAGCCACAGTAGCCGGGTGGGTGCAGTGTAATATTTTCTAATATTAAAGCACAAATTAACTGCATAATTTTACATAAATGTATTTAATGATTATCTGTGAGATATATATATATATATATATATATATATATATATATATATATATATATATATATATATATATATATACATATACATATATATACATATACACACACACATACACACACATATATACATACACATACATACACACACAAATATATATTACACACACACACAGTGTTCTGTATTTAATGGGCAAACCACCAGGCTAAAAGTTAAGACAGTATTAAGTCAATAATTGTTTTCAATTTATTTGCACAAATTATTAACATTAAATCAATGTATATTAAAATTATGCAATTAACTTGAGCTTTTTAGACAGCTCAATAACGATTATAAATAACAGATAATTGTATAATATTGTGAAGTATTACTCTACCTCCACCGGCAACTTCATGCCACACACACACTAATTTAAAAATGTACATCATTAGTTTTATGGGACCATTTGCCTTGTTCTAAAGTTACCTTGATATTTGTGTCTATGGAGCCAGATGCCACATACTCCCCATGTGGATGAAAGTCCAGACTGCAAATGTTTGCTTTATGTCCCATTAATGTTCTCAGACCTGAAAGAGAAAAATTGTGACATGAACACCATCTTCATAGTCTATAATTCTGTATTCATCACATAGTATTTTACTGAGAATACAACCACACTTTGAAGATAAATGTTTCTACACACTACCATAAATGATAACATTTCTTTTGTTTTAGCAATCAAAAGGTTTCCAATTAAAAATTAAAACAAGTTCACATCCAATCCCAAAAAAGAAGGTCTGAAGCATAGATTTTTTGACCCTCACCCAACCATGGGCATCAATCACTTACTCTTGGCAGCTTCCAAGTCCCATACCCGCAGGGACCCAGACTGTGATCCAGCCACTATCAGCTGTTCAGAGGAGTTAAAGCACATGCTCTCCACTGGAGACGTATGTCCTGTGAGACTCTGCAAGAAGAAAAATGAACTTAGTAATGGACAGGGCTATGATGGAGAAGGCAGAGTAGAAACTGGATAAAGGATCTCACCATAATGCAGTTGGGTTTGTTAACGGACCACAAATTGACACGACAGTCTTCGCCTCCTGTGGCCATGAGACGACCTGAACTTTTTCCCAAAGCCAAAGCAGATACATTGCTGGCATGGGCAACAATTTCTTCTAGAAGATTAATGTAAAGAAGAGTTAGATGCAAAACGCATAATCACAGCACAATACATACTGATCAAGACAAATCTCTCTACATAAAACGGATTAAATATCCCTGACAAAACACAGGGAAGAGAAATCAAAGAATCTGCATAATCACTCAACTTGCCACATTACCAATAAAACAAGCAGCATTAGTATGGATATGTGAACATTGCTCCGTGGTTTGTTTGTTTTTTAAACACTACTGTCTCAAAATCTTTCCGCTGTGATGACTGAAAGCAGACACTGCCCTATAGGGAGTGCATTAAAAGCATACTTGTTCAGTGTTTATTCTTGACCACTGGAAACAGACCAAAGTTTAAAGATTATCCATTTGGGTGAGCAGGAGCAAGTCAATTAGCAGCTTAGGCTATTAGATATCCGCAAACAGGGATACCCCAAAATTCATGCAAAAAGGTGCCATGCTTCATACACCCACTGTATACAGTTTGTATAAAGCATGTGAAGTAAAGAGATACCTTGTGGCCCCCAAACCTTAAGTTAGGCAAGACTGAAGTAAATGGTTCCACCAACTGTGGCGACTAGAGGTGCCAGAGGATAAACACAACATTTAAACATTACTGAAATACCATTCATGATATATCATGGCATTATTTATGTAATGTGCATTATGGCAGCTATTTCTGTAGTAAAATCCTTAAAGGGACAATCTAGTCCAAAATAAACTTTCATGATTCAGATAGGGAATGTAATATTAAACAACTTTCCAATTTACTTTTATCACCAATTTTGTTTTGTACTCTTGGTATTCTTAGTTGAAAGCTAAACCTAGGAAGGCTCATATGCTAATTTCTTACCTTGAAGGTCGCCTCTTATCTGAATGCATTTTAACAGTTTTTCACCAATAGAGGGCATTAGTTCATCTGTCATATAGATAGCATTGTGCTCACACACGTGGCATTACCTAGGAGTCAGCACTAATTGGCTAAAATGCAAGTCTGTCAAAATAACTTAAATAAGGGGGCAGTTTTCAGAGGCTTAGACACAGGGTAATCACAGAGTGTATTAATATAACTGTGTTGGTTTTGCAAAACTGGGGAATGGGTAATAAAGGGATTATCTATCTTTTAAATCATTACAAATTGTGGTGTAGTGTAGACTTTAAACCTATCTAGCTAAAATGAACTCTATTCTTTACCTACTTCACATGATGAATGTGAGTTTTAGAGCAACATGGCAAAACAAGGACTAATATATATATATACTAGTCCTAAAGCCCGTTCACACGGGCCGTGTTGTGTTATATTTAATCTCTCTCTCTCTCCTGTGCGCCTCCACATGCCGGTCCTCGCGCTGCTTTGTTTTTACGATCAGCTGTGCTGCCGGGTCCTCTCGCTGCTGTCGGGTGGGTGCGCGTGCGATCAGCTGCAAGAGTTTGTCTGAACTGCGCATGACGGCTTCAGACAAACTCTTGTCTTTTATAATATAGGATATATACTCCAAGTAAGTGCACTCTCACTCGCCAACCCTAACATAGACCAGGGTGCTTAGCATGATATTCAGTCAAGATAAGGATAAGCACTCACTGGATTTAAGTACAATAACTATTTATTGGTAGTGACGTTTCGAGGCATTCACCCCTTCCTCAGGTCTGAGGAAGGGGTGAATGCCCTGAAACGTCACTACCAATAAATAGTTATTGTACTTAAATCCAGTGAGTGCTTATCCTTATCTTGACTATATATATATTGTGTATTTTTATTGATGCAAATATAGTACAATACATTCATTCAAATGTATACATAACCATCCTTTGTGTCAATGTCTATTAATTCCAGATTATTTACATCTTTTCTCCCTTACTCAACCTTCCCTTTCAAAAATGTGTCTAGTTCTTATACATGTAGGTAGAGGATTCTTTATATGTTTTCATATTCCTACAAATATGGTGTGTTCTTTATTTTAACTAATATTTACACAATGGTAAATTACAATTTTTAGATTTATTCTGTAGCACAATGCATCAATCATCAAGGCACATGATATCACATTTTTTTCCCTTTCATATAAAAGAAAAAAGTATTTAAACATGTTCACATTTTGCCTATGAGGATAAGTAAGAAGGACACAACTTACAAAGCTAGGAATTTAAAAAGCTTTTACATTACTTTTTATAGTAAAACAAAACTTGGCTAATTCAAAAATGGTTTATATATGTTTTTTTCAATTACGTAAATCCCCAACAAGCAGCACATAGTGTAACAAGTACCATTACAAGCTACAATAGCACAAACATATCTATGGATAAATTATATAGGCATCAGCTTGCTAATCATCAAATAAAACAAAGGGATATTACAAGCAGATGTAAGCAAATGACAAGCAAATAGAGAGAGAAGAATAAATACACCGTTTTGTTAAAGTAGTGGTCGAAAAGCTTATTTTAAATTTAGAAGCCAGCAAACATATTAAGACAGGAGGTGGCAAATTTGTTTGAGAATTAAAAGCCACTCAAAGTGCCAAGAAACCAGTCATATCTTAAGAAGCCAAATAATGATTTCATTATATTTATTAAAGAAAAAGGCCATTGCTCATTGGGATTTTTAAAAGGGATATAATACTGAAATGTTTCAGATGTTTTCTATGCTCTGTCTAAAAGAAAATGTTTTAATTTATTTTTTAAATGTATGTTTCTGTACTGAACAAACTAACTTTCTGTAAAGTCCAAGGACTCGGGAGTACTCAAGCATACATTTCCTATTAGTTTCACTTTAAACAGCTTTTTATTAAATGTTTTCAAACAAAGAATAAAAAAAACAAACATGATCTGTAGTGATTTGGCAGCAGAGGTTTGTGGGAATTGCAGTCCCAGGTATTGAATTGTATGGTACTGTAACCTGGAGGGCAGTTAAAATCTGTAGTGGATTCCAAATGTACATACACACTTCACAAATAAGTTCAAAATCTTGTATCCAGCCACACACACTATAATCATAAATACACATATTTTGAAGCACTCAAAAGAAAATAGTTTCCTTTCGGTATTATCTTGCCAAAAAGACGGACTATTGTACAATGCTGGTAAGCAGACAATAGCATTAAACATAACACTTACGAAGCTTCCATGACGTTTTTGTTGCTCCTGGTGCTGCCATGTTACAGTAAAATAGTTGTGGGATTAGCCCCAGTGGGGTTCCACCCCCCAGGAAACTCTGTTGAACACAGTAGACCCCACAGGACAGCTTGGCACTAGATGTTTACAGAACAGTGCTTTCCAGATTCTAGGAGTAAGAAAATGATATTGCATACATATTATTAGGATACAGCTCTGTGGGCAACACAAAATCTATATTTAGAAACCAAGACTAAAACCTTTTACACAAATCCTTAGAAATGCGCAAACTACAGCTCCATTTACCAAGAATGAGCTGATGAGAACCCTATAAAAAGCAGATCAGTAACAGGAGGAAGGAAGATGCAGAAAAAAAAACAAACGTTACATTACAGGTGTATCTGCAAGCACAATGTTCCCATATTAAGTAGGGGTATCTTTATTATGACATTAAACTATTAGTTAAACAGAGTAGTGAAATAGTGTGTGTGTGTGTGATCAGAAACAGTTTTAGCTTTGCTATATTTAACGTATTTATTTGGCAGATTCTCAATAAAGCTCTCTCAATGGTAAAGAACAGAGTGTTGAATGGATCCCCTTGCATTGTCTCTTTTACAGTAGTTTAGCCTGATTATCACCAAACATATATGTGACATTTATAGAGTTCTTATAGTTAGTGCTTCTAGAGGTGAAACTGAAAATCAGCAGGAGGTGGAATATCACAACATTCTCCTCCCTTTTACTGTTATAAAATTGAGTATCTAGCAACAGGTTCACAGAAAAGGGAAGAAAAAAATATTTTTATCACAGGTGGTATTGTCACAATGGATACAAGAAGAAGGCGGGAAAAACACTGTGGCCAAAACTGCAATTACAATTGGAACAAAAATAAAGGGCTATCCGGCTAGGCGCCAGTTGGAAAGCACGGCTATTGTCTAAGAGGTGGAACCCTCACCTCACAGCAAATAGCGTTCTGCCGTGGGCTACCTGAGCAGCTCAGTGCGACGAACGCTTCCAACAAATAAAGGAGCTTGCACAAACGCTAGTATTTACAATCACTTTAGAGACATGAAACCTAAAATTTGTATTTCACGTTTCAGATAGACCATGCAATTTAATCCACTTTCTAATTTACTTCTATTATCTAATTTCCCTTGTTTTCTTGGTATCCTTTAATGGATATGAAACCCAATTTTTTTTATTTTGTGATTCAGACATAGCATACCACTTTAAAAAAGTTTCCAATTTACTTCTATTATGACATTTTCTTCGTTAGATAGGCATCTCGAGCACTAAATGGCAGGATAGAGTGCTGCCATCTAGTGCTGTTGCAAATGTATAGCATTCTTGTAAAACTGCTGCTATATGGTGCTCTCTAAATGAGCCAGCCCCTAAGCATACGTCCCTGCTTTTCAACAAAAAATTTAAAAAAAAAAAGATAAAAGAAGTAAATGAGAAAGTTGTTTAAAGTCGCATGCTCTATCTGGATCCTGAAAGTAAAATGTTGGGTTTTATATCCCTTTAAAAAGCAGGGGTGCTCGGGAGCTTGTATGCGTCTGGAGCACTATACGGCAGGGAGTTTTGCAGGAGCTTTCCATTTGCAACAGAAATAGATGGCAGCACGATTTCCTGCCACATAGTGCTCCAGACACCAACCTACATTTCTCTTCAACAAAGAATGGGAACGATTTCATAGGAACTAAGCAAATTTGATAGAAGTAAATTAGAATATTTTTTTTTTTTTTAATTGTATGCTCTGTATGAATCACAAACAAAAATGTTGCTTTATATCTCTTTAAACTTTGTTCAGAGCTAAAGACTGGTGTAAATGTTGGATATAACAAATGTATTGCAAAAGTAGTAGCTGTATAGGCTTAAGGCAAATGCAAGTAAAATATAATGACTCCAACAAAGAAACTTTAGGCATTTAGTCCTAGAGGAAAGGCTGAGAATGTTTAAAGGGACCCGACACCCACATTTTGTATTTCACGATTCACACAGAGCATGCAATTTTAAACAACTTTACAATTTACTTCTATTATCAATATGTATTTGTTCTCTTGTTATCCTTTGTTGAAAAAGCAGCGAGGCAAGTTCAGGAGTGGGCACGTGTCTGCAGCACTACATACAGCAACAGTTTTGCAGCAATGCTATACATTAGCGACGAACTTGATTGGCTCATTCTATGCTAAAATAAGGGAGAACGTATAAATGCCTCAGTGCCGAAGGTTAGGATAAACTGGCATTAGCAGAACCATTAGAACATGTGGTCTTGCAGTTAAAGGGCCTTAATACTTGAAAAATGACGTGCTCTAATTTGTATGCGCATGCAATTTTAAGACTATTAAAGGGACAGTACACTGTAAAATTGTTTTTTCATAAATGTATTTTAAATGACTTGTTATACCAACTGCAGAGTATAAAATATTTTAGAAATTGCATTTTCGGGTTTATTTGTGTATCTGAAGTAGCTAGTTTTGTGCTTTGAAACCACAGCCTATTACAATGGGTTGAGCTTCAGGTAATATCAGATCTCATTATGTTATCACTTTTATGTACACACACTTGCTTTCTTATCTTATATTTGTCTGGAACACCAAAGCTCAATACATAGAGAGAACAATGGAAAATTATCATTTTATTACTTAACTATCATGCCCCCACTGAGGGTTTAATCTCTTCTGCTGGCTGTGTTTACTTAGGCTTGTCAATAGCGTATACGCCAGTATCACAACTTTCAGTATAGGTTGGGAAACCACAAGCTAAATCAGCTATTTCAAATGCTGAAATATGAGTAAAGGAGCTACTTGCAACCAATTTAATACACTCTAGCAGGTAAAAAGGATAACTGGGAATAATTTAAAGGTGAAAAAGTTTTTGGGTGAACTGTCCCTTTAACCCTGGACTACTGTGTAAAGGGATTAAACACACGGTGGAAGTGCTGCTTGGAACGGTGGAGCACCAATAGTCCAGGGCAGCATTTCTACTGGGTGTTTTAACCCTTCGTCAGGTTAAACACACAGTAGTGTAGGGTTGATTGTCTTAAAGCGATATGAAATCCAAACATTTTTTTGTGATTCTGATTCAGCCAGAGCATACCATTTTAATAAAGTTCAAATTTACTCCTATTATTAAATCTGCTTCGTCCCTATGATATTCTGTGTTGAAGACATACCTAGGTAGGCATCTGGAGTACTGCGTGGCAGGAAATAGTGCTGCCATCTACTGCCCTTGCAAATGGCTAACATTCTTGCAAAACCGTTGCAATACAGTGCTCCAGAAATGGGCCGGCTCCAAAGTATATGTCTATGCTTTTCAATAAGAGATGCCAAGAGAACGAAGAATGATTAATAATAGAACAAAATTTTAAAGTTGTTTAAAAAAAAGCATGCTCTATCTGAATCATGAAAGAACAAATATGGGTTTCATATCCCTTTAAAATGACATGCTCTAACAAATTAGAGCATGTACTTTTTCAACTATTACAGCCCTTTAATGTTTTCTCTGATCTGAGTATGTGCTTTGAGGGTAGCAACACCAGCCACTAAACAGAAAAAAAATGACATTTTAAAAGGACATTAAACACCTTAAATTTGGGTGAAAATTGCACTTGCCCAACAATCCATAGGAGGTCAAAAAGCAAAGTCTGTAACCTGCAAATCAAGTCTGCAATAGGCAATTTGCAGCATTCTGAAAACCTAGATCACAGTTCTTGCTTATCGGCCTCTCTAGTGAGCGTAGGACAAAGCAGAATTATTAAATAACCATCTAAGAAATGGTTAATTTGCCAGGCATCATCTATAATAATAATAATAATAATAATAATAGGCCAAGTAGGTTTGTCCGACGCAGTCATGCGCAGTAGTGACTGAGCAAGACAAACATACCTGGCCTTAACCCCTTAACGACCAGCGCCGATGCGCAGTAGGAACTGCGAGAGAACGGTGCTGGTTGTTAAGCCCTTAAAGGGCCACTGTAAGTAAATATTTTCTATGCCTGTTACTAACTACCCCAAATACGCTTTTTATCAATAGCATTTCATTAACCTATCCCTACAGTATATCAGAAATCTTGTCTGCAAATGTAATTGTTTTCCAAACCCACTCCGTGGGTATCCTTTGCTCTGTACCAATCCGTTTACAATACCTAGGTTTCAAAATGGCGCTTTAAACACAAAGTTATTGGTTTAAGTTTTTTGAACACTCAGTGCTGAAAATAGTGGGCAGGATAACGTGACATCATCGGCGAATAAAAGATATAACTTTTAGAACGTTATGAAATTTGGTTTTGGAGAAAATATAGGTCAGTAGGTTTTAATTAATGTTTATTAACTTTAATATGTTAGTTGTTTAGCTTAAAAATTATAACAGAAAGTAATCCTTTAAGGACCTCTCTCTGCCGCGATCTCGCTAAAAGTAGCGAGATTGCGCTATTTCTGCATGCAGTCTTGCAGAGTTACCGAAACAGAGAGGGACAGCAGTGGTGGTGTGGGAGGGTTAGGAGGGAGGCGGGTTGGTGGCCCATCGCTGGAGGGGTATATGAACAAGTGTGACGGCTACACTACAGAAAGGTTAAAGGTATGCTAAGAGCGGCAGGGAGATGGAAGGAGAGAGGAGGGGGGAACACTACATAAAAATGTAGTAATTTTCGGCGCTATTGCATATTTGACTTTTCACTTCAAACAGCACTTTGCTCTGGATGCAGTGTTAAGGAAAATTTACACAGTGCAGCCAGAGCACAGCTCTGTTTGCAGAGAACTGTTTAATGAAGAGCAGCGCTGCAAAGTTAAAGCGCTAACAGTTCCTGCATGTGTCATGTCCTTTCTGCACACATGCTGCTTTTTCTGCAATGACATCTCGGATCACTGCATGTGCTACCTTGAGGCATATGCATATAAGCTGGGAGGGCCTGTGCACCAGTATTCAAATACCAAACCGTCTCTGAGAGTCTGCTGTTGTTTGTATGACAAATTAAAAGGGACATTAAATCCAAAAAAAATTATTTCATGATACAGATAGAGCATACCATTTGAAACAACTTTCCAGTTTACTTATATTATCTAATTTACTTTATTCTCTTGCAAACATTTGCTGAATGAGCAGTAATTAACTACTAGGAGCTAGCTGAAAGCCAATGACAAGACGCATATATGTATATATGTGCAGTCACCAATCAGCAGTTTCTGAGCCTATGTATTCTCTTTAACACAGGATACAAAGAGAACAAAACAAATTAAATAGAAATCAATTTGAAAGTTATTTAAAATCTCATGCTCTATCAATCATGAAAGAAAAAAAAATGGGTTACAAGTCCCTTTAAGTATTTATAGGCACAATACACAGCACCACCAGAGTTCAAATACAGGAGCACAAGCCCTCACTGCGTATAAATGCTGTTGAAAAACAGTAATACCTTATGCCAGAATCATTTTTGCTAATCGAAGTATATTATAAAAATGTTTTCAATTAAAATTTAAACTAATCCATGCACATTCCAATTGACCCTTCTATCCCTTTAATTTCACACATATGTTGACAAATTTTCTTCTCTGCCTTGTCCTGTACTAACTTTGTAAAAGTTCCACATATCACATTCTCGTTAAATCCAACGTTCTACCCTCCCTCACGCAGACATCACATTACCACCTGCTAACTCTTCATACAGCAATATAACCCCCTAGTAAAACGATAACCCCATACACACAAGTGCTCCCACCTGCCCCGTTCAGACAAAGTGCTATCCCTCTGGTTCATATTATTGTATGCCCCGTTTACTGTATCCTCTTTACCGACATTACATTTACACACTACTAACTACCCTCATCCTATTATAGACAACAAAACGCCTTCAGACACTTCTAACTAATCTCCACCCAAACAAGTTACTATCCCACGGTCTTATATTACTGTTACTACCCCCGCACGCCTACCGTTTCCGTTCTTCTACCGGTAACTTCAGATAGTTTGGTTTTTGGCACCTGCTTACAAACTGCTTTCTGATTGGCTACTCCCTGACAACCGACTTCAAAACAATTTTTTTTATTAGGGTCCGCCTACTCTCACGAAAACTCGTTACATTCGCGCTGACTAGAGTGTGGCTACGTTGTTATTGGCTGCTCACCGGACGGGGAGGAAGTAAAGGGAAATTTTGAACCTTACAGCTTTATTTGTATTGAAGAACAAATACAATTATCTATGTCTTGTAATGTGTTGTTTATTGTAGTTATGAATAATTTCTGTAAAAAGTAAGGTGTCTTAAAGTGTTATAGTAAGTAATGTGTAAAAGTTTTAACCTTGATATATATTAATGGTAGCACAATAGTTTTTTTAAAAACATAGTTGCCAACATTTAAAAAAAAAATCCAGGGACACTTTGCAGCAGAGCAAGCAAGCGGGTTACTGGAGTATTGACGACCTACTGTTCAACTGCTCCGCCCACTCAGTTCTGCAATCAAAACACACCCATTTGATAGTAATAGTATAATTTAGACTTATCCATAGTTTATTATACAGATTACAGCACCAAGCTCTTACACCTACCCAGTCTCTGGAACACATTCTGGGCATATGGTTATTTTTACAACACAGCATCAAAATTAGAAAGGCAAAAAATATGTTAACCCATTCAATAATAATAACAATATTCCATTAGGAATGAATTATATTTAAATAATACACTATATATATTAATCATCTATCTATCTGTATGTGTGTGTATATACATGCAAACAACAAATGTTGTGCAAAGGAGATTTTCAGGGACATTTCCAGGGACAAAAAAAAATCCAGGGACATACAACAAAATCCAGGGACTGTCCCTGGAAATCAGGGACTGTTGGCAACTATGTAAAAAGTAGAGCAAACAGAAACATAGAAGTAGGTGAATTTAAAATAACTGTGAAGTAGGTTTGCTAGGTGTCCAGTGTTCAACCAGACATTCTACACAAAGATACTGGAAACTTAAAAGCCCCCTGAGATGCAGCTAAATTGTAAATATCTCTAAGCATTACAAATATATCCCAGAGATAAGTACCAGTGCACCTGTTACTGGCAGCCAAGGATAATTAAACAAAATAGATCTAATGTGTGTTGCTGGCAAATCAGATGTTAAAATACTGCTTTGTGTGCTGCGTGTAGCTGCTGTGGTAAAATTAATTATTTATGGTTTTACTGGGAACCATTGGGGACACTGCTCAGTGTATGCTACTGGTAAAGAGGTCAGACCAATGCTGTGTGTGTGTTACTGGCAGTCAAAGAGGTAAAATAAAATGTAAAATAATTGATTTGCTATACTGGCAGCCAAGAGGATACAATCACTACTCAGCTGTAAGGGTCCGTTGTGTGACCCCTATCCTTCCCCCAGTGTGCAGTCACCTACAGGTCGTCCTGTATTTGTGTTGTTGTAGACAGCTGGCAACACAACTAAAAAAGATCTTTAACCTTTTAATGCCATTATGCCGTTCTATTCCGTCATAATTACACTGGGCTTTAGTGCCGTTATGACGAAATAGAACATCATAACTGTTGGCTGTCCTAAAGCCAACGGCGCTTCCCATGATGTGATCGCTGTCTGGAGGGCGTTCCTTGCATCACAGGGACGCCCCCTGACAAATTAACCCTGTCATCAAAGGGTTATTAATGGTAACCATATATAACAGTTCTGACCAACTTCCTAATACATAGGAGAACAACTAAATATTTTATAAGACACATACAGTATACATTTTAAGCTATGAAACACACTAACAATATATTCTTTAAAATGGCCAGTTTAAATTGCAGGTATCTGGTCTTCTTTGAGCTATGACCACCCCAAAGCACACATTTTTAGTTCTGCCTTTTTTCCGGGGCAGTAAAAACAATGACTCATATTCTTAGTAGTTTCTTTTCTTGGGGCCACAAAAACTAGTGCAGAAGGCTGCATGTGGGCCACTGGCTACCAGTAGGCCATCACTGTTGTATACCACATTATTAGTTGGGGTGGGGCTTCAACCATTTTCTTCTCATTTTCTAAAGTTTAAAGAATCTAGTATAGAAGAGATTTCTTCTTTTTGTTGTCAACTTGTTTTTTTAAGGGACATTAAACACTAAATACATTTCCTGCACCTTCCTCTGCCTATGGGTGCTGCCATTATGGAACGTAGGTTTCACTGCAGGTATCTGAAGGAGAGTTGGTGCACATTTGCAAGCACAGCACTGGAATGCAGTCATAGCTAGATTTCAACATAGTGGCACCCATGACCAGAGGTAGGCAGGGAATAATCTCAATAATATACATATAAAATGTAGTGCTTAATTTCCTTTTAACAAAGGTGATCATCAGGAACTTTTAACCCTATGCCAGATAGACTTCTTTACAGAGCTACCCATAGAGTTGGTCCAAGTATGAAATGTGCCCTCTATTTAAATGATACCCAAATGTTTTGACAGAGCATACAATTTTACACAACTTTCCAATTTACTTTTATTATCAAATGTGCTTCATTTTCTTGGTTTCTTTTGTTAAAGGAGTAGCAATGCACTATTGGGAGCTAGATGAACACATTGGATGAGCCAATAAGCATATATGTGTAGCCCCAATCCGCAGTTAGTACCCAGTAGCAGCTGCTCCTTAGCCTACCTAGGTATGCTTTTTAACAAAGGATGCCAAGAAAGAAAGAAAATTTAAAGTGTATGCTCTATCTGAATAATGGAACTTTAATTTTGTCTTTATTGTCCCTTTAATACATAAGATTTACAGAGCAACTATGGCATTATGATACTACTGACTGAGGCACACAGCCCATATAGAAATAAAGGGCCCCATTTATTAAGCTGTCATGCAGCAGAATTCTGAGATGGGGACAGAGCCGATATGACTTGTGTCTCCTGAATCGGCCCTCAACAACCAAGGATATAAAAAAATTGTTGGGTAACAGATTTTGACGACAGATAAGAGCCATAAACCCAGCAAGTCTGCCCGATATTTCCTTAAAGTATAAATGTATCTAGATCATAGGATAAAGCAACAAAGTAGCAGTTCCAGCATCAAAATAAATCAGGAGAGGATTATAACGTTAAAACGTCCATTTTATTGAATACATCCATTAAAAGATCCAAAGGGCATAGCAAATCCTCTCCTGATTTATTTTGATGCTGGAACCTCTACTTTGTTGCTTTTTCTGATTACTCCTTAGCCCAGGGGTCAGAGTGGAGAGCCCCAGCTGTTCCAGTATCACAGCCTATGCTGACATCATGGTGCCGGTACCATAGCGAGGCTACACTCTGTGAATTTCAGCGTTGCACAGTGACAAGGACTGGCTACTGCAACTAGACGGCAGTACAATATGGAACTTTCCGAATTCCTGAGGATCTTTACAGGGATTACGAGACTAGTCCTGACAGAAGAGGGGTAAGCCTTGCATTTACTTTTATCGATTTTGGGACACTGACACACAACTGTTATCCCCGTGAGAGCTGCTACAAGTGGGACTCAGAGTCAGTCATTGTCACGGGGGTTCTTATCATTACGATTGCAAGTGGCTACATTCCTAAGGTCTGTGATCTTACCAGTCGCTCTAGTCCATAGGATAGCCTTATGCTTATCCCATTCTTAAAGTCCCCCACAGTGTTTGTCATTACCACCTCTTGTGGAAGTCTATTCCATGAATCAGTCACCCTTTCTGTAAAGAAGAGCTTTATCAAATTACTCCAGAATCTACTACCATTTAGCTTAAGATCTTGAATTTTTAATTTTATGAAAAATACTCACAGCTTCAGCTTTACTAAGCCCTTTAATATACTTGAAAGTTGCTATAATATCACCTGTGTCCCTTCTCTCCTCTAAGCTATATATATTTAGGTAATTGAGCCTCTCCTGGTACGTTCTTTTTTTAGACCATGTACCATTTTGGTAGGTCTCCTTTGTACAGATTCCAGTTTGTTTATATCCTGGATATATGGCCTCTAGAACTGCACACAATACTCAAAATGAGGCCTAACTCATGATCTGTAAAGTGGTATAAGAACCTTACTATTTCTTCTGCAAATACAACTACCAATACCTCCAAGCATTCTGCTGGCCTTACTCGCTGTAGTACTACATTGTTTACTACATTTTAAGTAATCTGAAATAATAATTTCCAAGTCCCGTTCTTCATTTGTAACATTCAGTAAAGTGTCATTGAGTCTGTAATTAATGTCTGGATTTTTTGTTTCCTAAATGCATAATTTTACACTTTGTCATGTTAAACTTTAGATCCTTGTCATTTGTTCAGTCCTCCAATTTTTGTTTATCACATCATTTTGTCTACCCCCCGGAACATCTACTCTATTACAAATTTTTGTATAATCTGCTAACAGACATTCTTTCCCCTGTAGCACTTTGCTGATATCTTTAATAAATATGTTAAACAAAACAGGCCCCAGAACTGACCCCTGAGGAACACCACTAGCAACAGCGCCCTCTGCTGAATGTACTCCATTTACTAAGACACTCTGTTTTCTATCCTTAAGCCAGCATTCTATCCAGTTCACAATTTTTGAGTCTATTATGATTGATGTTAAAGGGACATGAAACCCACATTTTTTCTTTCATGATTTAGAAAGAGCATGCAATTTTAAACAACTTTCTAGTTTATTTCTATTATCTAATTTGTTTTATTCTCTTGATATTCTTTGCTGAAAAGCGAATCTAGATAGGCTCAGTAGCTGCTGATTGGTTCCTGCGCATAGAAGCCTTGTGTGATTGGCTCACCCATGTACATTGATTTTTCTTCAACTAAGAATATCTAAATAATGAAGAAAAATAAATAATAGAAGTAAATTGTAATGTTGTTTAAATTTGTAATCTATCTGAATAATAAATGAAAATTTTAGGGTTTAGTGTCCCTTTAAGTTAAATATGAACACTAGCAGTCCAATGATAACTGTAACACAACACTTGAAACAAATATGACTGCAAAGTAAACATAAAACATAATTCTCATGAAAAAACAGGCCATTTAAGCTATGGATATTTAACCTCTTAAGGACATATGACGGAATTTTTCCAAGGCCGGATTGGCCTACCAGGATACCAGGAGATTTCCCGGTGGGCTGCAGCAGCTGGGGCTGGAAAGCTACAATTTAAAGGGGTTATTAATGGATGCAATTGGGCTTTAGAGTGTATATAACAACAATCTGGCACCTTTTGTTTTTAATACAAACTAATATAATATAATTCTGAAGCAAAATATTGGGGGAAGGAGTATCCCAGTAATCCCCTTTGAGAAAAATGGGGTGTGCGCATTATACTGAGTCAACGGAAAATAGGGCTGGTCTCCAAATTTTCCAGGGCTGCTTTTAATTCCCAGTCCGGCCCTGAATTTTTCCGTCATAAAACAATTGAGTAAACTGAAAGCTGTGTCCTTAGGGTTAAGTAGTGCATATTTATTTTTCCTTCGACTTTTGTCATAAACCTGGTTATAGGTGGTCAGGATAAATTTCCTGAACAGCAGCTCCACCAAATAAAGCAAATGATGGATAGAGTTAGGATATTAAAAGATAATTGCAGTGGAAACAGATGTTAATTTGTTTTAAAAATGTTAAGGCTTAGCTGATGTTAATCCATAGCAACAGAACAGCAATGTCTTGTAAGTACAAGGTTTCTACTGTCCCATTAACCACTTATAGGTGCTGGTTAGTGAGGCTACTCGTTTTCATACAGAGTGTTCCCATCTAGGAGCTTAGGTACTCTCGTACCCTGTGGCAGAAGCAGGCACAGGCTGAAGAAAATGTGTAGTTACCATGTTATTGTAGCTGTGTCTATCAGTTTAAAGAAACATTAAGGTATGATTATCAACAACTTTCCAATTCTATTAACAAATTTGCTTTATTCTCTTGATATGCTTTGAAAAGTTAACCTAGGTTGGCTCAGGAGCAGCAGTGCACTACTAGGAGCTAGTTAAGCACATCTGGTAAACCAATTACAATGCTTATATGTGCAGCCATCAACCAGCTAGCTTCCAGCCATGCATTGCTGCTCATCAGTCTATCTAGGAATGCTCTTCAAAAAAGGATACCCCTGCTTCTTCAGTATCAATAGGTAGTACCTATGAGCTTTAACAAGACACTTAGCGGACGATTATCTAAAGGTCTCTGGAATGGCGAGATTATTTCTATTTCCTTGGTGGAATTATATAAAGCCCCTAGGGGCGTATACTGCATTTTCGTATGGTGAGGAGATGCATACATTACAAAAGTACAACATGAAAATTGTCATTTAAAAATCATGCTACTTTAATAATTGAACCATTCAACATAAATGTGCAGGAAAAAATTGTATTAAGGTGCATAAAAAATCTTAACAAAACAGTTCACCAAAAATCGTATTTTAAGTACACTGCATGTGCAAAAAACAAATACAAATTTGTATTTGCAAGTACAAAATACAAAGTGTAATTGTTGCATTTTTGTAAAATGGGCTGAACATCGGCATGGCTGTGTATGAAATTTTCTCTCAAACAGCAAGGTAATTCTCTAAACAGGTGGTGAGGTTGTGACAAAATATACTTTGATATAATAAGACCGCTGCTCCATAACCCTGTCCGCCTGCTCTGAACAGGCGGACAGGCGGTCTTTATCAAAGCCTACACTACGGTGAAACGCGTAGACGTATCCTCGAAGGAGCTACTAAAAGAAAGAACCCGGATTAGCTACCAGCCGAGCAGGCTACACTTTATCTGACACTCTGCGCAGAGTTCTGAGACACAGAATCCGGATGATCACTATTGGCATCTAAAGAAAGAGGCATACAAGCAGGTTACCGGCACACCTACAGCGAAGTGGACACCTGGAGAGACCGTAGTGGCAATACCCGTTGCGGATGAAAATTGCTGACATCACTATATCAAGGTCAGAGGTGAGAGCGTTATCCGACAGGTCGACACAGGGCCAAAAGGACGCCAAAAACATCCACGCCAGAGATCGCAAACAAAGGGTGACCGGTAAAGTATACCTGCCTGTAATTACCTATCCTGCATTGAACTTTACAGCACTGAGAGTGTATATATTCTAAATGCAACTATTTTGTACACGGAACCACGATTAAAGTGTTTCTTGGAGCTACCCATCTACTTGCTAGCCACCAGAGACTGTTTAAAACAACTACTAACTTTTTTTCAAGCACATGAACCACTCTTACGCATATGAATGCAGAAATTTTTAGAAAAACAAATTTGACCTCCTTGAATGCTAAGCTATATTAAGATAAAAAGTGGGCAAAAACACCAAGGAGCGAGCAATACACATTGCAACATTGCAAAGCACACTGTAACAAAATAAGAGACTTGCAACTTAGTAAAGGTGGAGTGCCATTAATCTTAAGCATAGCACACTGCTCTCTGAAGGTTTTTTTTGCAACATTGTAAAATATACTGCAAAGAAGTGACTTGCAATTAAATAAAGGTGGAACGCTACTATTCCCAAGTATAACACATTGCTCTTTGAAGATTTTTTATTTTCTGAGGAGGTGGAGACGTCCTCTCCTCTGTGTGTCTACCTAGGAAGTTATTTATAATTTTTTCTTCCTACGAACGATTCATCTATAAATGTTTTTTATTCTGATTTTATTTTGATTGTTTTTATATATACTAATAGTATGCATATGTATGTATTGTTTTGAGAAATTAAATATTAAGATATTTTACTCATATGTATTTACATCTATTTCATTTAATTTATTGACCCATTGATAAACATCCCTAGCTATCCTATATCTATATATAGGTGAAGCGCTGTTTATATTTTCCCTTTATCTTCAACTTCAGAATATTTGTGAGATTATTCTATTAAACAGCTAACAGGGTGTAAGTAAGGCGCTACTTATAAATACACTTTCTATAAATGTTGTTTGTTACTCATTGTTTGTTAGCTTGATAAAGGGGCAGGAGCCCTGAAACGTTGCTCAATAAAGGTACTGCTGCCTACCTTGAGTGCCACCGGTGTGTTCTATTGGACACTTCTAGAACACTCCAAAATGCCCAAGGCCAGCTCCTTCTGTTCTAATCTGCTGTTGTAATTATATTTTTTCTGCATTGCTAGTGATTCTCATTTGATGTGTGATACCATATATTGGTCACCTCATACAACTATAGATTTTTAGATCAGGAACGCTCACAAACAAAATGCTTAATTTCAAATATGATCTGGCCTTTACAATGAAGTTCCTTGCCAACTTCACAAGGGTTTGTAAATCAGCTGTTTACTAGAGGCAGTTGATGTAGTTATTACTTTTCATTTAGATGCATTACTATAATATGCATTATTAACCATACTGGGTTTTATATAAAATAGAAACTACAGCTAGAGAATGATCAGCCTAATCCCATTGTATAATGTACAACACCACAAACAACAATATATATTTAAGAATATAGGCCTAGATTTAGAGTTCGGCGGTAGCCGTCAAAACCAGCGTTAGAGGCTCCTAACGCGGGTTTTTTACGCACTCCGGTATTTAGAGTTTATTTACCGCGACTCAAAATACACCTAACGCTCAACTTTCTACCGCCACCTCAGACCCAGTAGTAAACATATACCGCACAAAAAAACATCCACGAATCACAAAACAAATATTACACAAAGTACACTTACACTCATACAAACACAACACTATCTTTATTTTTCGGAATTTTTATTTTTTCTTTAAAATACAAAGGATTAAAGTTGCGAGATCTCGGGTGTTTGAAAAAAATCCACACAAATCCATTTTCCCATTGACTTACATGGACATACGGGAAAAGACCCTCATATACCTACATCTAACGAATAACATTATCACAAACATACACTCATCGATGCATACAAACAATATACACCACATTACATACACAAAATATTTATTTATTACAAAAAGAACACGATTTAGTTACTTTTTCACACAAGCTCATGACGTCACTCACTTTACGAGGAAAACCAGTCTTAGAAAAAAAAATATAGAAATCTTTGGAGCCTCCATTGACTTCTATTGGGAAGACGTGCTCGTGCACGCGAAACCCTCATTTCCCTAACGCACGCAAATAGCGTAGACGGAAAAACTCCAAATACCAGCGCTAGAAAATACATGCTTTTATGCGTTAGACCCAGCTATGATAAATAGATCAAGAAATGACTATTTCCCTATGGTGGATTTATGTTTTTTAATATTAAATATTCACCACACCATAAATATTTTTAACACTTTTAGATTACATCAACTACAAATCCCCATCACTAGTAACACATTATTATTTCAATAAAATTACATTTACAATTAAAATAAAATTCAATACACATTTCTGGATTCACAAACACTACACAATGGGAAACATCTCTCATTTACCTTTATTATTGCATTTCTGTTATTCAACTCATATGCTTGCAGCAACTGCATATCTACATAGGCTTAACACATGATCACTCATGGATGCACATACATTACTTTTAACATTCACTCATACATGTGCATTCAAATGATGGGGGAAAAACACATTACATTCTCTCGAGGAATCACAAAACACAACATATGGATTTTACTGTACTTTTAACATCATGATTCCATCACCAGAAACCATTAGGAATTACCTACAACAAGAACATCATTACACCAGATTACAGATGTCACTTTATGGGAAGGAACAACAATGCCAGACCGCTATATAGAAGTCAGCATATGTGGGACACAATCACAATATATACGTACATGTACATAACACGCATCACCCATCACGCAACCACAAAGCACACATTTAGATTTTATTCAGCACACAATAACAATGTAGCACAATACAACAACACAATGAGGATTTCACAACTACATAGGCAGGTTAATAATATCATGACGTCATTAGAAGATTCAACCATACACATCACAGATTCACCACTGTACCGCCCCTTTAGGAACTTTAACACTCAATACTACAATACAACATATACGTAAAACACACTTTTGAACAGCATTATTATGGAGATTTCAATGGGACAATTCAGAAATATTGTCAGATCGCACATCAATTATATATATAATACTACAGATGACAGCCGGAAGTTATTCAGTATTCGTGCAATTTTTATGGGACGCATACAATATCGTCAGATCGAAAATCACTTATATATACAATACTACAGATGACAGCCGGAAGTTATTCAGCATTAGTGCGATTTGAAAGGGACGCATACAATATTGACAGCTCGGCAATCACTTATATATATAATACTACAGATGACAGACGGGAAGTTCGGAATTATTATTGCGATTTTAAAGGGACGCGTACAATATTCACATCTCGGCAATCACTTATATATACAATACTACAGATGACAGCCGGAAGTTATTCAGTATTAGTGCGATTTGAAAGGGACGCGTACAATATTCACATCTCGGCAATCACTTATATATACAATACTACAGATGACAGCCGGAAGTTATTCAGTATTAGTGCGATTTGAAAGGGACGCGTACAATATTCACATCTCGGCAATCACTTATATATACAATACTACAGATGACAGCCGGAAGTTATTCAGTATTAGTGCCATTTGAAAGGGACGCATACAATATTGACAGCTCGGCAATCACTTATATATACAATACTACAGATGGCAGACGGGAATTTCGGAATTATTATTGCGATTTGAAAGGGACGCGTACAATATTTTACAGCTCGGCAATCACTTATATATACAATACTACAGATGGCAGACGGGAAGTTCGGAATTATTATTGCGATTTTAAAGGGACGCGTACAATATTGACAGCTCGGCAATCACTTATATATATAATACTACAGATGGCAGACGGGAAGTTCTGAATTATTATTGCGATTTTAAAGGGACGCATACAATATTGACAGCTCGGCAATAACTTATATATACAATCCTACAGATGGCAGATGTTCCTTTATCATTTACAAACAATATTGCAGCAACATTGATCGATCACATTCGATGCACATTATACACAACTATGCACTTTCATTCATGTTAGCCTGGACGTGTGCTTGTTACTATAACATCGCGTTTAGGAAATATTGATTACGCATATGAACAAACATTACAAACATGCACTGTATGTGTGATATTTGACACTTTCACATTGAGAATCATTGTTTGAAACTAACATTTCAGCAAACAACAAATAAACGCCCACTGTGAAAGCATTCGCGCCGCTCACATACAAACAGGTGAATACAATCAGCAATCATTACAAACTCACTACCATTGGACTAATTGTACTATAAATCCCCCAAACAACATGGCCAATGCATCACTTGTGATCCACATCAGATCAAGTGCTTACCTTGTTACGCTGTTTTGAAAGATGGATGACGATGACATGGTAGACGCTGCTGGTGGTGCTATTGGCGAACTAGCTGTTGGTCGAATCAGGCAGCCTCGGCGGCTCAGACCGAGACGAAGGGGTCGTCTGGTTCGAGGTCCTCGTGTCTACAGGGTGAGACCCACCTTGGAAAACATGAGTGACTTTGAGGTTTTTGATAAGTATCGGCTCGATCGCGAACAGCTCATTGGCCTTTACGAGCTTCTTAAACCTCATTTGGAGCCACGTATACAAATAAGGACTGCTGTTCCCCCCATGAGTAAGATGCTAAGCTGTCTATACGTCCTGGCCTCCGGGAGTTTTCAATCCGGAGAACTGTACATGCATGGCCTGGCTCAAGGTACATTCTCTGGGGTGTTTGATAACTTTCTGAACGCCATGGTACGTATCAGTAAGCAATACATAGGATTCCCACAGAATGATGGTGATTGGAGGCGCCTGAAGCGGGAATTCTTTGATATTGCTCAATTGCCCAATGTCTTGGGAGCCATTGATTGTACCCACATTGCGCTGCGTGCTCCAATTGATGACTTGCCCTTCAGAAATCGCAAACATTTTCATAGCCTCAACGTGCAGTATGTTTGTGACGCACGGATGAGGATTATGCATGTGTATGCGAATTTTGGAGGTGCTTGTCATGATGCCCGCATCCTCTCTCTGTCGTCCCTGTGGAGACAGTTTGAGGAAAGACAAATGCCCCCTGGTTATCTCGTTGGTGAGTATTTGTGCACAACATGGTTAATTATTTTGACAATTGCCCCTGTATTTTTTAACTGTTAGCGTCATGTTCAGCTATAGGATTAAATTTAACCATTTGTTATTTACCGACGCTAATGTCTATTTTTATTGAAATGCAGATATGTAGCATGTCTTACCTTAAGTGTTCAGATAGAGAATGCAATGTAAACATGTAGTTAGCATTTTACACAAGGTTTGTTTTAGGAGAAATACGCATATGTAGCATGTCTTAGATGAAATGGCAAGATATTATCTCATGCAATTTAACCCTGTCATTGTCTTTTTCTGCTAATGTCTATTTTTATTGAAATGCAGATATGTAGCATGTCTTACCTTAAGTGTTCATATAGAGAATGCAATGTAAACATGTAGTTAGCATTTTACACAAGGTTTGGTTTAGGAGAAATACGCATATGTAGCATGTCTTAGATGAAATGGCAAGATATTATCTCATGCAATTTAACCATGTCATTGTATTTTTCTGCTAATGTCTATTTTTATTGAAAAGCAGATATGTAGCATGTCTTACCTTAAGTGTTCATATAGAGAATGCAATGTAAACATGTAGTTAGCATTTTACACAAGGTTTGGTTTAGGAGAAATACGCATATGTAGCATGTCTTAGATGAAATGGCAAGATATTATCTCATGCAATTTAACCCTGTCATTTTATTTTTCTGCTAATGTCTATTTTTATTGAAATGCAGATATGTAGCATGTCTTACCTTAAGTGTTCATATAGAGAATGCAATGTAAACATGTAGTTAGCATTTTACACAAGGTTTGGTTTAGGAGAAATACGCATATGTAGCATGTCTTAGATGAAATGGCAAGATATTATCTCATTCAATTTAACCCTGTCATTGTCTATTTCTGCTAATGTCTAGTTTTATTGAAATGCAGATATGTAGCATGTCTTACCTTAAGTGTTCATATAGAGAATGCAATGTAAACATGTAGTTAGCATTTTACACAAGGTTTGGTTTAGGAGAAATACGCATATGTAGCATGTCTTCGATGAAATGGCTAGATACAGATTTATATATAATTTTTTTTTTTTTTTTATGTTTCTGACAACTTTTAATATGGATTATGGTTTTTAAAAAATATATTTATACAACAATATACTAGTTTAAGTATTCTGTTTGAATTATGTTCTGTTCTAAATTTATAGGTGATTCTGGGTACATGAGCCGGCCTTGGCTCATTACCCCCTTGCGTAGCCCAACTGATGTGTCTGAGGAGCGCTACAATAGGGCTCATAAGAGAACCAGGGCGGTGGTTGAAAGGATGTTCGGGCTCCTGAAGATGAGATTCAGGTGCCTGGACCGTTCTGGAGGAGCACTCCAGTACAACCCAAAGAAGGTGGCTAAGATCGTTGTAGCCTGTAGCGTCCTGCATAATATTGCACAGCGGGCTGGGATGCTGCAGGCCGTCCCGGTGGACAGAGACCTCCTCAGAGATGAGGAGGATGATCCTGTTCTAGAGGGGGAATTCCAGGACGAGGGACTTGATGTCAGAGCAGACGTCATCAACCGCCACTTTAGACGGTAAATAATAGAAGTTACACTGGAGTATTTTCAATAGATGTGAACTCTAGGGAAATGACAAGTAGAGAATTGTGCAAACATGTTAGTATTGATAAAATGTTATAATAATATTTATTTCTCATAATATAGGTGATGCTCTGGGCATTGGGTCCTATAGCGAGTCTTTGCCACCTGGTTTTTATAGAGGACATCAGATGGTAAGTAGAAATGTATGGACTGTTGCTGGCATGATTTGTACACAAATACATAATATGGCATAAATTTTTAAAAATATAACTTTGTTTACACATTACTTATGTACATAATCAGAAAGGGATACTCTAGAATGACTATGGTTCAATGTCACACAGAGGTTTGTTATGCTCAATATGACTCATCTTCACACTTGATAGAAAATAACACAGGTTCATACACAGGCTTAGTAAGCTAGTGATAGATATTTATTATGAAATGGGGGGTGGGAGAGGGGTACAGAACTGATTCACACACTTGTATGAAATCTTTATATATAATTTCTTACATTAGGGAGATGACTTAATATAAAGACTGAAAGGGAACAATTTGAAGCCTGACAGTGAAGATTTCCAAGACTGACAGTGGGGAAAAAGCCAAGATTGAAATTGAAGTATACCAATGGGATCATGTCTGGCATATTTAAATTCTGCTGACCTTGAAAACCATACAAAGACATGTTCACATGGTAAGTGCAAACTATTTGATAGAATAAGGCTGTGGAGACATCCTATTGGAGACACTTAGATGATTTTCTATTTTGTAGATGGTATTTCCCAGTCCTCTATTTAATGAACTGATGAATAAGACACCTATTGAAGATCAACTGTTTACCCCTGAATTGACATTCAAAGACCATGCATTGTCCAGGTTGGTGTACCAATGCATGCTAGTGAAGACTGTAGAATATTAGTAGCTTACATACATTAGTCATATTTAGTTCTTAATTAGATATTTAGGGATCACAATCAGACACTTAGATGATTTTACTTTTTTAGATGGTATTTCCCAGTCCTCTATTTAATGAACTGATGAATAAGACACCTATTGAAGATCAACTGTTTACCCCTGAATTGACATTCAAAGACCATGCATTGTCCAGGTTGGTGTACCAATGCATGCTAGTGAAGACTGTAGAATATTAGTAGCTTACATACATTAGTCATATTTAGTTCTTAATTAGATATTTAGGGATCACAATCAGACACTTAGATGATTTTACTTTTTTAGATGGTATTTCCCAGTCCTCTATTTAATGAACTGATGAATAAGACACCTATTGAAGATCAACTGTTTACCCCTGAATTGACATTCAAAGACCATGCATTGTCCAGGTTGGTGTACCAATGCATGCTAGTGAAGACTGTAGAATATTAGTAGCTTACATACATTAGTCATATTTAGTTCTTAATTAGATATTTAGGGATCACAATCAGACACTTAGATGATTTTACTTTTTTAGATGGTATTTCCCAGTCCTCTATTTAATGAACTGATGAATAAGACACCTATTGAAGATCAACTGTTTACCCCTGAATTGACATTCAAAGACCATGCATTGTCCAGGTTGGTGTACCAATGCATGCTAGTGAAGACTGTAGAATATTAGTAGCTTACATACATTAGTCATATTTAGTTCTTAATTATATATTTAGGGATCACAATCAGAAAAAGGAATACATATTATAGTTGATATAGAGGTATTTGAATGGACATGAAATATTACATTTATGTTCAGCATACATATATTGTTTACATGTGATATACATTATTATGTATAAATTTTATTTTTGAAATTTAAATATTATTTTTAATCAACAATATAATGGTGTATGTATTTCATTAATTTAAAATGAATGTAATGATTATCTTTAAAAAATGTTGATCAAAGTTAGAGCATAGACACCATATGATTTTAAATGTATTTTATGAATATTTTACAACGTGTGTATTAACTTTGTTCCATTTTTATTATTTGTCATTTCAGATTGGCATCTGATGACTTCATGGAATATTTATTTATTTTCTATTAAATATATATTTTTTTTTTAGCAGATTCTAATATATATCAATATAATCTGTAAATAAATAAAACTTGGACTCCCATGACTGGTAGTTGGCTATTTGACAAGCACATGCATAAGAGAAAATAATGCATTAATAGTAGAAAATAAAATTCTTCAGAGAATATTAAAAGATATATTTTAACATTAATTGGGGAGTCATATTCTTCAATGCTTTTATATTGAAAAAGTATATATTAAAAATATTTAGGATATGTATTAATATTATGATTGTTTTAACATTTAATAAGGTGAAGTGGTTCAATTACATGAAAGTGACAGTGTTGTTGAATGTAAAAAGAATTGTATAAGATCATGTATCTTCCTTAGGTATCTCAAAACATTATTAGAAAATATTTTACAATTATTACATTTATAAATGGTAGGTCATTTAACTTTATAATTTTTAATAATTAGTTATTGGATGCCAGGTTAATCTATGTAATTTTCTAGTGGAGTCATTTAACTATACTTAGTAATATTATGTATTTATTACAATCTTACCTCTTGGGTTAGACATCAAATATCTATATAGAATGTAATTTCCCCTTTAGTTTATTTTGTCAATGTTAAATAAAAATACAATATGTTTGGGTCCTTAAAGGGGTCATTCAAAATGTATATTTTGTATACATTGTTACAAATATCATACAAGAATTTAAACATATTTAGAATGTACTATAGAATTACATTCAGTCTTTAAATATACTTGTTAAAATAAAAATAAATGCACATATCTTAGTGAATGATATAAGGCATCTATATGCAAACAACAATCAGCATCAAAATAGCCTATGTAGAGATGTATTTAATCCACGAATATATATAATTACAATATAATGATTGAATAACAAAACATATTAAGTTGGTCAAATATAAGATTATGATACAAAATGCATACATAACATATAGCTTAATGTCCCTCTACGCTGAAGGCTAAAAAATACCTCATTTAATAAATATATTTCAGTCAGTGTGTAAAACAATCTAGAAGTTAATCTAAATTTGCTTTACTCATATGTTAGACTCATTTAGCAAAAGGAAGGTGCCTAGGTTTATGATATATTAAGCATTATTGTGAAATGTTTATTTAAAGGGACATGAACTCAAAATATACTTAAAGGTAGCCATTTAAAAAAACAATGATTTATACATTCTGAATGAGTATTCTATTTTAATCAACTTTAAAACTTGTCTCATATTATGAATGCTCATTGTGATGTTGCTATCATTACTTTAGAAATAAGGCAGTAAATAGCTAATTTATTTGCTTCAGTACTCTGGACAGAACTTGATTGTTTGGAATAATTGATGCAACAATCGTCAAGGACAACCCAGGTTTTTATTAAACAATTGTCCGTAATATAAAATATCATTATTGATTTTCAAAGAAACATAACAAGATAACTTAACATTTGATAATCGTATTAAATAATAAAGTTTATTAACATTTCATGCTCAATCACCAATGGTAAATTTGTTTGGACAGTGTCCCTTTAAGAGCTTGAAATAGTGTATTTACTTCTCTTCCTATCTTGACATACTTTGCTTGAAAAGCATATCGAGATAGGCTCAGTAGATGAAGATTGGTGGATGCACAGAGATGCCTTATGTGATTGGCTCAACCATGTGCATTTAAATTTCTTATGTTGAGGATATATAAATACTAAGAGAAAATGATTTACATTTTAAAGTCTAAACAATCTTCTATCTCTACAGATCATTTGATACAATTGTTTGTAATGTCTCTTTAAAACTAAAGACGCCATTGCACAATAACATATATGAGCACTTCAGAGAAATACAAGCTCGAGGTTTATTTGCGAATAACAAAGCTGTAGTTTAACATTTATAAACAGATTATCAAAGTTACTGACATTCTTCCCGGAATTTTAACATTAATAAATATTGCGTGGGAAACGCATCTTCAAACACCAGATTAGCATATTTAAACATTAGTGTAATGTCACGCAATAGCACACAATCAATGTGCATTATAAATACATTTAATAGAGCAATGTCAATACTTCACAATCAATTTATTTAAAGAACAATAAAGACATACAATATTAAATGTGTATTTGTATTAAAGAAACAGACCGTTATTAAACCGAGAAATGTCTACAACATTAATAATGTGACAGGATGAGATTTTAAAGAGTATTTAATCATTAATATTTCACGGATCACGGATATTAAATCTGCGTCACACATATCCGCATGACAGGCCCATGAGTTACAAATAAGTCTACATGAAAAATGAAGTTACAGCACCACCAAGCGGTATGTGTAAGGAAGTTACTAAGATATGAAACATTAAGGAACGGCCAATCAGAGTTCATCACACAAACACAACTTGAGTCAGGATGGTCTCACAGACATTATAACAATATTTCAATATTTTATCCAATCAGATGTACAGATAAATTGTCCCATGGTGCATCTCATGTTTACTTCACCATATAAAAGTCCATTACACGTTGCCATCTTTGTCAGTTCTCTAATGCCTGCAGGCAATATATATTATTATTATACAACCCAGCAGGCATGTCAGTTCCCAGGTTCACCAAGGAGGAGAGCGCTGCACTGGTCCACGCCGTCAAGGACTTTTATCCCCAGCTGTTTGGGAACAAGAGGAGCTCGACAGATGCGCCTGTTAAGAAGGCCCTCTGGGAGTCTATCACCAATGCGGTTAGATTGGTGTGTGACGTCCAGAGGACCCAGGATCAGATCATGAGGAGATTCGGAGATATGAGGTTGCGTTTATCGAAAAAAGTCAACCTCATAAGGGACTGGGTACAAGCCCGTAAAAGAGGGGGCCAAAGAAAGGCCCCGCGGAAACTGTACCTACTCCCTTATGAGGTGACTTTATGCGAGCTCCTCAATCTCCGGGTCCCCAAAAGATTTAGATCCTCGCCATCCTCGGCCTCCTCTTCTTCCCTCCCAGCTGCGGGATCTGAAAGTCCTGACGCGGGGGACAGGGCAGATGCTTCTCCGTCCGGTGGCCTGGGAGGACCCGATAGAGAATCTGAACCAGGTAATTATCCAACTTCATATAATATTTATAATGTTAAAAATCCAAAATGTGTATTTAGTCAGATACTAAACCTATACAGATCTCACAACATACACTACATATGATGTTTAGATATCTGATTTTACATTAGTGATACATGAAATTGGAATGATGTTTATTGCGCTCTACAGAATATGCGTCACAGAGCGGAAATCTAATTTCGCATCCACGTTAACATGGGTTTGCGGAAAGTGGCATTGCTTTATACATGTTGGTCAAATGACGGATGCGTAATTCCGCTTGGAATCATTGCGCAATGATCGCGAAAATGGCATTTCTCATCCACGTTAACATGGGTTTGCGGAAAGTGGCATTGCTTTATACATGTTGTTAAAAATTAAATGGAAAATCTTAGATTAGTGAAGAATACAGTATTCTTATTTTAAATATTATATCTAATAAAAAACGAATAATACTAATAAATTATAACATATGGCCATCAATTGATGATTATGTAATAACAAGCATATATTCTTAAAGATACAGTAAACAACACAACTGATTGAAAATAAGAGTCCAGGATATATTTATCATTCATTTAATTGCGGAAACTATTAACTCATGGGACTACCAAAGGATTAATATTTTTCTATTGATTTGTTATTAATGTAAATATTTTAAACATGGCATGATTAGTATTAATGATATGCAATCCTCATTTAATATATTACAGATATGGATGTGGCTGCTGGATCCTCAAGCCAGGGCTTGTCACAGTATGGTATGTCTCATTTTAATTGACATTTGTCTTAGAAACATGGAATGAACATTACATACTAAATACACATTGTTCTATATTTATATGTAATGTCTATTTAATAGATGAAAATTATATAATTATTCGGATATACTTAAATAACATATTTGATTTTAATTGCATGCTCAATACCATTCATTACATCAACATATGGAGTAGATAATTCATTAACAAACAACAACATTGTGGAATCTATTTAATTTTAGATTAAAGGGATACTGAACTACAATTATTAATATTGTCTTTCACATACAGTATGCAATATTAATAAACATAAAATATAATACTATCATCATATGTGACATATTCTATTGCTAAATGTATTTTAAAATAAATAAAGTACGTTTATGTGCATCTAAATATTTGTTGACCAACCTGGGTTTATATTGATGATTGGTGGATACCTTCAACAAACAATATTTATTGAATCCAATATTCCTTATCTGCCTTTAAGATTAATATCGAACAACATTCGAATTATAATAGGAGTCAATGTTAAATCATTTTTTACAGTTTGAACATAGAAATCAATTATTTAAATTAATCATGTCAGTGTCCCTTTAAGACAAAATAGATTCATTCATCATTACATTATTTTTATTAAAAACTATTGATATATAAATCTAATTATCTGTTGGAGTTACTTTATATATATCTGCATACTCTAACAGCACCATGATTACATATTTGTAATAATAAAGTTTGTTATGTATTGTGATAAATATGTGTTGTGTCCTAAACAAGATTACTGTACATTGAAAAAATGGCTCGATGTGACACATGTTTGTTTAGATTTGTCAACAGATGCTCCTCAATATGTGGTTTGTGTGTATTCTTGTAACTTCTTAAGGACATATGACGGAATTATTCCGTCATAAAACAATTGAGCTAAGTGAAAGCTGTGTCCTTAAAGGGTTAAGAACATTGATCATTGGGTATATTTAGATATGCAATAGCAGCATCTGAGATGAATTTGATGTCTAATGTAGTCTGACATTAAACATATGTTGAATACAGATATGTTTACAGAATCCCCTTGATTCAATCAAGCATTTTCTGGTGTAATGACTGCTCTATTCTTCACATTTTAAAGTTGATTAATGTTAAAATTCTAGACAGATGTGATTTAGTGATATCCAAAATGTGTTTAATAATATATATCTATATCATTCATAGAGAGAGTTGGTGTGGGGAGCCCACAGGAATCCAGCAGTGACATAGAGCCGCCTTTGCGGTCTCCTGGTAAGTCCATTGACTCATTTATATGTAATTGAAGGTGTATTGCTAATCAATATTATGATCATGATTCCGATGAAGCATAACATTATAAAAAATCATAGAATTTATCTTCTGATTATATATTTATTTTTTATATTGAGCGATTAATAATTTCTACTTTATTATTCTACACATTTGTTATTCATAAGATGTCTAACATATGTTTTTTTAAATTTTTTTTTTTTTAACAACAGTCATCAAGTGATACACACATGAGAAATCTTAAATGTTCTATGTACTATGCTTTTATGAATTTAACATTAAGACAAACAATACATTAATATTCTGATTTATTGACAATAACAAATCTATTGTCATTTGTATGCTCCATCAAAATGATGTAAATCATAACTTTGTGTGTGTATATCTTTAATGCAACATTGATGTGCGTATTTGAGCAACAGTAACATATGTTATAATATCTGATCTTAAGGTGTACACAACATGTTATGTTTTACAGAGATTGATGTCACATGTGGGATGGAGGAGGAAGAGGCTGCCTTGGAGTCTGATGGTATGTGAAATATATCTATCATGTTTCCAACATGTTTCTTTTTTTGAAATCATTTTATTGAAGACATTCAAAGTCTACAGCTTTTTCCCTTTAAAAAGGAATATTATTTGTCTGTTCAAATACACTACTGCCCCCTTTCTATATCAGGCAGCATGAAAATCTGCTTGTATATATTTTTTTAAGAATATATAATTCATGCCATCATTATGTCACATGCATATTCCATGCCAAAACACAATAATAAGTTTCACATTGTACAGACAGTCATTGAGATTCATCTGAGTGCCTATATAGATACCATATCCTCATTTCAGAATAGTTTACAGATTCAAACACACTTCGAGGTATATTGAAAACATAATCAATTTTAAATGCGTTGATTTGATGTCAGGATGTATGAGATGTTAATATATTTATTTTACATTTTCAGATGGATCCACCACTTCTGGTCATCTGGATTCCGCCCCTGCCCAGTCACAGACCCCTCCCCGTGCACACACCCCTGACCATGGCCACACCTCTGCACACACCCAGAGCCCTTCCCATCACCAAACCCATGACCATGCCCCGACCACTGCCAGCCCTTCCCATATTTCATATCCTGTCCCTCCCAAAAAACGCCCATACACCCCCCTTCGCCGCTCTCCCCGTATTCTGGCCCGTACAGCTGCCCAGACCCAAACTCCCCACTCCCCAGCTGTACGGCCTACCCTGGAGCAGCAGCTCACCACTCCCCAAGCCATTCCCATCCCTCCCCGAGCCAATCCCATCCCTCCCCCCTGTTTAAACCTTCATTGTCCTGGGTGTCAGATTGTCCTTCCCAGGCACAGCTGTAAGTATCATTCTAAATACACTTTATAAGATACTTAAAGGTACAGTGAAGTTAAATTGGTTAAATTGTGATTCAAATCCAGCATGCAATGTTAAGCCAATGTATAATAGAATACTCTTATGAATTATTCGTCATTCTCTTGATATATTTATTGAAAACAACTTATTCCTATAATTAGTTTAAACAATAAAATAAATGTGGCCATCATTTCTTTATTGTTGGATGAATGTATCCATCAACCAGCATGCACAAACAAGGTTCATCAACAAATATTGGCTTCCATAAAAACCAACATTCTTGCATTCAAAATATAGCTTGACAATTAAAACATATAATGAATATGTGTAATTTCTAAAGATTTGTCATGTCATGCTCTATCTGAATCAGTCCATTAAATATTTAGGTTCAGTGTCCCTTTAATTGGATATCACTACATATACCAAACACCACTACTTGGATACAAAATTTTATGTCCAAATGTGGATACATTATCTCTTGTCTAACCCAGTGGGAATGTAATTTCTTCTGGTTGCTATGTTTACACAGCTTGTCCTCAATGCCAAAATGTTTAAGGATATGTGTGCCTACCACAGTCTAAATTGAATTTTTTAATTGCTAATGTAAGTACAATGTAAATCCTTTAACAAGATTTGATACACTCAAGCTGTATAAGTGGATCATCTAAAACCAATTAAAGGGTTCAACATGTTTGAGTAACATGAGCCTTTAATGATTTCTGTCTGTCTGAATAACCTAATTCATGTGTAAAGAATATATGAAAAATAATTGATGTAAATAATTATTTGTCTTTATGATGACAATGTATGTATTAAAATCTTTTATTCTGTTGTGTAATTATCCTTAATATTAATTTTTATTTTATTTTAGGCTGTGACTCAGCATGGCTCATGCTAGAAGGGATAGCAAGAGTAGAGCAGGCCGTGTTGAGGAACGCAGCTGTCCTGAGAGGGATGAACGACACCATGCAGGCCCAGCTCCGGGTTCAGGACTTGACTCTGCGTGAAATTATGCAATTACGTTCAAGGCCTGAATCTGGAGCTGGACATGCACAGGACAATGAAGAGGATGACCAGTAAGTGGAGGATCTGGATATGCTCCATGGTGGCAGATAATAATCCTCTGTCCACATGTTGAATTTGTATTTATATTGTTGCCATTTGGCCTTTTTATCAGTTTTTTGTTGTGCCTGTTGCACTCTTTTACCTTGTCATGTGTCTCCAATGAGGCTATGCTGGCCCTTGGCAACTCTCTTCATGGACTGTGATGCACTGTGTTACCTTGCCATGTGTCTCCAATGGGGCTATGCTGGCCCTTGGCAACTCTCTTCATGGACTGTGATGCACTGTGTTACCTTGCCATGTGTCTCCAATGGGGCTATGCTGGCCCTTGGCAACTCTCTTCATGGACTGTGATGCACTGTGTTACCTTGCCATGTGTCTCCAATGGGGCTATGCTGGCCCTTGGCAACTCTCTTCATGGACTGTGATGCACTGTGTTACCTTGCCATGTGTCTCCAATGGGGCTATGCTGGCCCTTGGCAACTCTCTTCATGGACTGTGATGCACTGTGTTACCTTGTCATGTGTCTCCAATGGGGCTATGCTGGCCCTTGGCAACTCTCTTCATGGACTGTGATGCACTGTGTTACCTTGTCATGTGTCTCCAATGAGGCTATGCTGGCCCTTGGCAACTCTCTTCATGGACTGTGATGCACTGTGTTACCTTGCCATGTGTCTCCAATGGGGCTATGCTGGCCCTTGGCAACTCTCTTCATGGACTGTGATGCACTGTGTTACCTTGTCATGTGTCTCCAATGAGGCTATGCTGGCCCTTGGCAACTCTCTTCATGGACTGTGATGCACTGTGTTACCTTGCCATGTGTCTCCAATGGGGCTATGCTGGCCCTTGGCAACTCTCTTCATGGACTGTGATGCACTGTGTTACCTTGTCATGTGTCTCCAATGGGGCTATGCTGGCCCTTGGCAACTCTCTTCATGGACTGTGATGCACTGTGTTACCTTGTCATATGGCTCATATATTCCTTATTTTTACAAGATTATTTATAAACGTTGTGTATGTTTTCTTACATACTAATAAAATAAATTTTATTTCACAAATCTTTGTCCTCATTCTTCCTGTTATTTTTTGCAAGCTCTAGTTTATGTTGTTTATCCTTAAAGGGACCTAACAAATCTATTTGTTATAATGAAATCATATATGTAAGACAATAGTAAATGACTTTAAGATTAACATCTCCAATGTAATCTTATTATTTGTGTTTATATTATTTTCTCTTAGCTCTATCATTGCCTGATTATGATTAGCAGAGTAATTTCTTTATATATGTATATATATTTTTGTATTTGTGTATATATGTATATTTAAATGTTCATATCCATGTGTGTATTTATAAACTCTGCATGAATTGATGCACCTTTACCAAATGATCTGAGTATTGATACAATGATATAATCCCTGTAAAGTGTTCATTTTATTTAAATAGTATTGACTATGTGTATGCTCTTTTTAAAAACAAAATAATGTCCCTTTAAGTGATGTTGATCACTATTGTAAATGAATGTATTTCCATTTGTAAAGCGTTTTTGTCCTTTTTACAAGAACAAGGACATATAGTTTTATTAATAAACAATCTTATTGTAATGTTGACAGCACCTGTATTTCATTTTCAAATCTATATTATTGTCAAAGTGTAACCAAATCAATCTCTGTGTGTAATACAAATAATGTAGATGATGAATATTAGTTAACTAATATGTTAACAAAATACATCTCCTCCCATATATGGCTATAGGTAGGCTGACCATAATTAAACTTGAATAAATGACACGTTTAATCAATACATGTATAACTATTGTTATTCAACAACAATCCAAAGATATCTTAAAACATCAATGGCATATGTATTTCTCATGTGTATCTTTTAAATGTTAAAGATATACACCATAGCTATAGTTCAAGGGACAGTCAAGTCCGAAAAGATGATTCATAATTTGGTGACATTCCTAGATAGCAATCTACACACATACTAGTTCCTAAAATATAAATACGTTTCTTAATGATATGCCAAGATGTCACTGAGTCCTTGTATTGTCTGCGGTTTTTCAGCGATCTCGGATGCGCCATGTTGCTTAAGACGTCACCTGCCAGGCTGTCCAATGATTCCTTGTATTGACTGACGTTCTTACGTGATCAGGAATATGCCTTTTATTGGATTGCGTTTTGACGCGATCAAGGATGCGCCTTTTTTTTTTGGGCGTTCTTACGTGATCAATAATGTGCCTTTCATTGGATGGCGTTCTTACGTGATCAAGGAAGCGCCATGTTAAGACGGCACATGTAAAGTTAAAAAAACGTGTGATTGGATTGCGTAGTCCCGCAATATTTGTGCACGTTAAAAACGTTTGTGACTGCATGCAATTTTAAAAAGCTTGCGAATATGTATTATTTGCATCATGTTACATTGTTGACCCGTAGCTGATAAAGACCAACACATTCTCTTTTGCTGGATGTCTGGTTGAATCAACGAACGAAAGCAAAATGTTTTCATGCATAGGATATTTCTAGGCAAGTGCAAATCTCTACAGTCCATGTTTAATATGTTTGTCAACAATGTTCCTTTTTCTTAAAAATTAATGTTGTGTTTAATGTTGAACATATCTAATTAATAAATATGCGCTATTGTGTTTGAATAAAGTAATCAATATGCATTTATCATATGCTAAATATATGATGCCGACTTCTTCTAAATGTAATTTCGTTGTATATTTTATGAAAGGTTCATTAGACACTCACATTATAAATAAAAATATTTGATTTTGTCTCTAGTTAGATAGTCCATTGTTTAACCAATAGGTTTATTTTGTCTTGTGTTGTAAGAAAATGTAAGTAATTTTCTTACTCCTCGCAAAGCCAATGAGTTTCATGTGAGTACCATCTCCAGCTTTGTCCAGTTTGTGTAAAGGTTCTTTTCATATGTTAATGATGGGGTATTGTGTTTTACGGTTGTAATGGTGGTTCATCTATATTTAAAATATAGCTAACCCTATTTTATTTGCAAGTGTTTGAAGCTTTTTAATATTGCTATCAGTATATGTTAATCTTGTTGTTTGTAGTAGTGTCTATTACATACAGTTATGTAAAAAATATAGGATACTGTCCCTTGAATGCAAATGTTGTTTTTTTGTATCATGTATGAGATCCACATAGTTTAATCTTCAAATATATTTTTGTTAGCATATTTCACCCCCCCACTCCTAAAAGGACTTTAAACCATATTCATTGTTAAAATAAAAATAGTTACAATAAAATATTAACACAATAATGTCTCTTAAAGAAAATAGACTTTATTTAACACGTCAATATAAATGTGATTTTCAAATATTTTTTTTGACAAAGTACATGTAGATATAGCAACAAGCTTAAAATGTGTTAGCATATGTAATGTTGTTAAAGGGACAGTTTCGAAAAAAAATATTTTTACATTATTCGAAAAGTCAATTCTGTAATAACAAGGATATCAAATGTTTCTCAACAATTGAACATTTGCTATCTAAATTTGCTATCTAAACCTATGAGGTTGGTGTGCTCATTTCTTAAATCTTGAAGAGTGCTTGTAATCATTATACAATTTGAGCACTAGAGGGCATTTGGATAGCATTTGTATATGTAAAATCTTGTGCTCATACAGCATATTATTGACCATGTATTGATCATTGATATCTAAAATGTTGTTATGTCAGAACAACAAATAAGTGGTCATTTTTCATAGTCATAGATACAAGGGTAAGCACATAAGTCACACATGTATTTCTCCATGTTTTGTTGTTTCAAACTTTATAATGCGTAATACAGTGTTTTCTTTGTAATCAATAATTTTCTGACTGTCCCTTTAAGCTGTGTTATTGGCATTCAAACAGTAATATGCCATCATGGATAATTGTTATGGTAATTTAGTTAGCGATTCGGGAAACAGTTTGGACATCACATCACAGAAACCAATCAATATCATGAACAAGGATAGGTATGTGATGATGTGGTTTTCACACACTTATAACCCACACTCTGCAAAGAATCTTCCTCCATGGACCCGGTCCCATAGAAGTCGATTATATACAGAGTGTGGTCCACAAGTGTATGAAAACCACATCATCACATACCTATCCATTACACAAAAAAAAAAATTTAAGATGGAAAAAAATACTTACTTCCTCTTCCTTCCCCTCTTCCCACGGGGCTGAGGCTCTGGGAGAGGCAACTGCCGACTCCGAAGAGTCCTCCTTGGAGCTGTTGTGGGAGGAGTGGAAGGAAGAGTACTGGGACGACCAAGGTGAGGAGTAGATGGCTGAGGAGGAGGAGGAGAAGATGGCTGAGGAGGAGGAGGAGAAGATGGCTGAGGAGGAGGAGGAGTAGATGGCTGAGGAGGAGGATGAGATGGGCCGGCAGGAGGAGATGGCCCAGCAGCAAGAGGCCCAGCAACAAGAGGCCCAGCAACAGGAGGTAGACCAGCATGCGCCTCCCGGAAAAATGTGAACATTTCCTGATGAAGATTGAACATTCTTGTTTGTCCTTCTTGTATTGTATTCAGTATACTGATTATTTCGTTTTGGCCTTGAATTATTTGATTCTGCCCATCAAGTATTCTGCGTCGTCCTTCTATGTTTTCTATCCGGGAGGTACGCATCTGGTCTATGTACTCCAGTAGAACCCGCACCTCCGCTATTTCTTCTTGTTGTGCCTGTTGAACCCGTGCACGGCGGGGTGCCCGTGCACGGCGGAGTGCGGGTCTTTGAGGGACCTCGGGTTCCGCGGCTTCAGCGGCATCCTCCTGTGCTTCCGGGGCCTCTTGATCATCTCCCGTGCGCTGTTCGTCACGGGGGGCCTCTTCCCTCCGAAGTGGGAATTCCTCACCACCACTCTCATCCCGGGGAGATGCAGGAGGCTGTGCTGCCTCGTCCCCAGACTCTGTATATTAAAAAAAAATTAAAAAAAGAAATGTATATATTAGCATATTTGCAAATAAAGGTTTAAATGACTTAGCTTACGATACAATTACAAATGCAGAATCATTAATCCACTTTGAAATCTAACAAACAATCAATACGATTTCCGCTTTTTCTAAACAGTGTTTGTGATATCTGGTCAATGTGAATGTTTTTGCGTTTGTTTTCAGTCTGTTTAAATGCACACCTAACCTATAGCCTAGATACTGATGTAACCGCTAAGTAATAGAATGCGTGTAAACAGCGTAATAGCATTAATCGGATCCTTAACACATGAAACCCAATGTTTTATCTTTCATGATTTATAAGCATACATTTAGTATCAACTTTCGAATGTACTTTTGTTATCTAATTAGCTTCATTCTCTGGATATTCTTTGCTGAAAAGCATATCTAAATATGTTTATAAGATTCTGATTGTTAGCTGAATATAGCTGCCTCCTGTGATTGTTTCACCGTGTGCATGGCTATTTCTTCATTAAAATATATCTCAAGAATGAATCAAATTATGTAATATAAGTACATTTGAATGTTTTGTCAAATTGTATTCGCTACCTCAATCATGAAAGTAAATGTTTGCGTATAGTGTCCATTGAAATACATTCGTATGTGAAATTATTGTTCAATGAGCTTACCGTCAGATGAGAGTGGCAGGTTCCCGGTATCGATTCCTCCGATACCGACTACTTCCACCTCGGAGATGCTGGGCCGCAACATTTCCTCCCATCTGCAGTACTCCATTTCAAGGGCAGGGCCGCCACCGGTCCCTGCGGCATGTCGGGCCTCCAGGCTTAACTTTTTTTTAAGTTCAAGTTTACAGTCCCGGTACCGATGTTTGATGGAATCCATATCCCGGTTCCGGCAACCCACTGCATTGACTGCATTCCGAATCTCGTTCCAGAGCCTCCTCCTGTCAGTCGGGGTAGTCTTCTGGTGCTGCAGCATCCTATACCTGGCCATATAGGCCTCTACGAGGGCCTCCTTCTCCTCCATCGTAAACCTCGCCTCCCTAGTCGCCTTGGCCTTCCCCTGTGACGATGCCCTCTGTTTCCCGGACTGTGAAGCCCTACTCTGACCGCCACTGGGCCCAGCCACTTGGTCATCTTGAACCAAGTGGCTGGGTCCACCCACCGCTTCCACCCCCGCTTCCTGCCCCCCTTCCTGCCCCCCTTCCTGCCCTGTTCCTCTCCCCCTCCCTCTACTCCCCCCTCTACCTGTCCCCTGCCTGGCCTCCATCTCCTCCCTAAACTAAACCCCAAATAATAAAAAAAAAGTGAGTGTGATGAAATGAAAGGGGGTCAAAATAAAGAACTAAAAAGACAAAAAAGGTGCTTAAAGTGTGAGGGATGTAAAAAAAAACAAAGAGGGTAAGGAGTATTTAAATAAACGAAAAGAATAAGACTAAAAGGAGGATATGTAAACTAAATGTAACTAGGGGATGGGTATGGGATGGGTATGGGGTATGGGATAAGAGTAAATGGGATGAAAGGGAATGGGACTACAAGGAATGGGGTATGGAGTGTAGTATGAGGGGGTAGGGGGTATGGAGTGTATGTAGTGTTATTGATAAGTGTATGTATGTATTGAATGTGTTTGCGTGTAAATGTGTTAAGTGTACAGATAAATCACTCGCTCGCTAACTAACACTACTTCTAATTCTCAATAACAAACACTCCCACTAACGCTCACTAACTACCACTAACTGACGCTCACACTAACAACTATCACTAATAACTCCCACTAACTCACTCACGCTCCCACTAACAGACTCTCTCCCACTCCCGCTAACTCCCACTAACTCACTCACTCTCTCACGCTAACACTACCAACTGACTATCTCACGCTAACACTACCAACTGACTATCTGACGCTAACACTACCAACTGACTCTCTCACGCTAACACTACCAACTGACTCTCTCACACTAACACTAACTCACTCTCAAAAAATCGCAAAATCTCTATTCTTAAATCTCCAAAGACCCACCAGCAACACAGTCAAAGAAGCCCTGCTTGTGTGGTGCTTATATACCCTGTGTAAATGTTTAATGATGTCCCAATTTCCATTGTAATTAGTGTTCAGGTGTGCTTTATTAGCAATTAATATTATTGCAATGTGTATTAGGTGTGTTAATTTGCGCATGCTCATTTTGAGTTGGTATTTGTGGAATGTGTAGAATGCGATGATGTCATAGTGGTCGTTTTCTCTAACATTGTCCAATAGTATTCTTTTTAAATGTGAATTTGCGATGGTGTGTTCTTCGTGAAGTGTTGTATATGTATGTTTTTCATAATATATAATGATATTGAATGCGATTTTTTTTTTAGTGTATGTATATATTTTTTAATCCTTGTTGTTATTGTGCGATTTTCCGCATCTTAAAGTATATGCGTATTCCACGTATAAATAGTATTAAAACTTCCCCCGCTTGTGAATGTGTAATGCTTGTGTGCTTTGTTGATTGATTGATGTTGTGACATTTGCGGCGTGTTATTGTTGTGCATGATGTGGTATGCGTCATATGACCGAGCTGTGCGTATTTCTCGCGAGATCGAGTGTTAGGTGAAAAAAGCTATTTTTTGCCTTTCCCATTGATCTCTATGGGAGACTGTCTAACGCGGGCAGGATTACGCGTGTGACATACACGCGTTAGGAGCATCGTTAGATGGTCTTATATTAACTCTAAATACCGGAGTCAAACAATGCCGTGCGTTAGACATAAAACACGCGTGGCGTTAACAGCCCATCTACCGCCGAACTCTAAATCTAGCCGATAGTAAACAATAGTTTGTGGAAAATTACATAAATATTTGAAATAGACATAGCTTATGACTTTCTGCTTTTAATTATTTAAATAGCTAAATAAATCCCAATAGTGATTTGGCACAGAAATATTAGCATACTGCCAGGAGTGCAGGAGGTGCTTTATGACTGGATTTGCAGCTCTATGGGACCAACTTGGCTCAGCACTTTATGCTGCCTTACAATTAACTGGCAGGCCCTGTGATTGTCATTGTAAATATGTGTTGCATGATATTTGCTGAGATTATGTGACAGAGCAGGACTCCTGGGATAGATCCTGTTACCAGCTGAATATGTGCTAAAAACTGTTGGTAATCTATAATAGCAGTCTAATGACAATGTTCCCAGAAAAAAAAAAGTTCACTGCAGCAAAAATGTTGCCGCATTTTACCTGAATGTATTTTTCTCACAGTGTCACAACAGACATTCCCACTCTGGCAATAAGAGTAGGCAAGTCATATTCACTTTGTTATTAAAGGGGTTTACTATTATTATTGTTTATTTGTATAGTGCTGACATGTCATGTTGTATATGGCAGTATCAAAACCGTTTCATTGCTTTCT